>NW_021611087.1:0-1003 GCF_004785775.1 Grammomys surdaster | reverse complement strand
CACCAACCCTGATATCAAGCTGTACTCAGAGCAAGAGCGATAAAAAAAATGCATGGTACTGGTACACAGATAGACAGTTCAATCAGTGGAATAGAATTGAAGATCCAGCCATTCCGCCCTTGCCTGGTCCTTTGGGCTGGGGCAGACACACAATCGGTCTGCTCCTGTCCTGTGGAGATAATGAATACTGAGTCATCGAGGAGCCACTGCACTCAGAGCAGCCGGTAAGAAATCCATCTCACTCCCTAAGCCCCAGAGATACATCTGGGAGCCATGGATATTCCAGACACAGCAGCTACCAAAACCCCGCCTCTCCGGAATTCCACTTCCCTTCCACCCCTGCCTGGTCTTTGGGCTGGGGCAGACACACAATCGGTCTACTCCTATCCTGTGGAGTTACTGAATCCTGAGTCATCGAGGAGCCACTGCACTCAGAGCAGCCGGTAAGAACTCCATCTCACTCCCAAAGCCCCAGAGATACATCTGGGAGCCAGGGACATTCTGGACACAGCAGCTAACCAAACTCCGCCCCTCCGGAATTCCACTTTCCTTCCACCCCTGCCTACTCCTTTGGGCTGGGGCAGACAAAGAGTTGGTCTGCCCCTGTCCTGTGGAGATACTGAATCCTGAGTCATCGAGGAGCCACTGCACTCAGAGCAGAAGGATTTCTAGATCCAAGAGGTGGCCTGAGTCCCAGGAGTTCTTCCACCCAGGAGATTAGGAGCATAAGACCACAGAGACATCTGGACTCTGAGGAGCTCTGCAACAAGCAAGATAACTGGAAATAGAGACTCCAGTCTTACACAGTGAGGGCAGGTAACACTAGAGTTAACCAGATGGAGAAAGGCAAGCACAAGAACATAAGCAACAGAAACCAAAGTTTCTTGGCATAATCAGTACCCAGTTCTCCCAATATAGCAAGCCCTGAACACCCCATCACACCTGAAAAGCAAGATTCAGAATTAAAATCACTTCTCATGATGATGATAGAGGATTATAAGAA
>NW_021611086.1:0-1154 GCF_004785775.1 Grammomys surdaster | reverse complement strand
ATGTTTGTGTTTTTTTCTGCAGGAGGCTGAAAGTGTATGGTGTCTGAAAGAGTGATTGGTGAGACATGCTGATGCTGGGACAAACAAAGATGCTGACCTGTGAGCTTGCTGAGTGACCTGACAATGGTGACTGGGAAGCTGCATTGGACGTATGTTCTTGATCCACCTTTACGTGCCTATATCTCAGATGAGACAAGCTGCATGCCTCAAGTTTTTAGACCTTGTGGGTCTAGAAGTCAATCCAATATTGGAAATAACAGTCCTCATTTGGAAGGCTGGATCTAGTCATTTTCAGAGACATATTTGGGAGTTAGCTGCAGTTCTTTATGATGTTATGTTAGCAAGAGTTAAAGTTGGGACAGGATCTCGATTTCAAACAAGTGTTAGTACATGCTCTTTCAATTGTCAAGTTAAAATTACTTCTGTTTCTTCTACAATATTTAACGTAAGTCATATTGATTGCACACTTTCTAATTGTGTTAGTGTGTTGAAACCTGGCATGTCTGTTAAGGAGTTCTATCAACCAGCTTTTGTTTTATTGCCCTGAGTATTACAGGACCTTGGTTTTCTGAAAAAAAAGTTTGCAAGTACTGGAAGAAGTAAGTCAGGTTGTAAGCAGAAGCAAGAGGGAAGTGGACTTGATTATTGCTGGTATAACAGCTTTAATTACATTAATTGCTAGTACCACTGCTTCTGTCGTTGCTTTGACACAAGAAATTAAGACAGCTATTTTGTTAATCATTTAGCAAAAAAAAAAAAATTTACTAATGTGTTGAGTGTACAAGAGGATATAGATAGGCATGTGGAACAACAGATTGATGCTCTTTATCCTATTCAAATTATTTGAAGGAGGTTCATAGTTGAAGAGTAAGGAGTTGTCTCAAGTGTCATGCCAAAGACCAACGGATTTATGTTACTTCTAAAATTTACAATGATAGTCATTAAAATTAAGAAAATGTTTAAAGACAATTGCCGAGTGTTTGGCATAATTCTAACACCTCTCTGGATGTTTCAACTTTGCATAGTGAGCTTATGAATTTAAAGAATGCTGCTCTGCCCCACTTTGATGCTACAGATACTGCTGATAAAATTATCCATGGCCTAAGGTCACTCTTTTCATTTTGGCCAAGCTTCAAGAATGCCATTTATAGCTA
>NW_021611085.1:0-1815 GCF_004785775.1 Grammomys surdaster | reverse complement strand
TTAACCAGGGCCTTCCCGGGGCTCGGGGCCTTTTCCGCCAGCCGGTTTCCACCAGCCGGCTTTTTCCCAGCGGGTCTTTCCTCTATAACATCGTAATAAAGATCTGCTGAAGAACTTTGGTGTCTGTGTTATCTCGCGGGCGAGAACACGCCACCCACATATTGGTGCAGAAATCCCGGGAAGAAAATTGAAGGTACCTTGCGGAGAAGGACCTCCCAGCCGGAGTTAAACTTAAAAGGAATCACTGCAGTGGAAGGCAGAATCAGCGAGGTATGGTTAATCCTGAATCTTTTCATATTTCCCCTAAACCACAAGCAGCAGTGAAAATTTTGTTATCTTAGTGCCAGCTTTCACCCATTTCCTCCTGCTGTTGTATTGCTTTCACCAGTTTGCCTGTTTAAATCTTGCCGCTGCTTGAGCCAGCCCTGCCCCCCCTTCCAGCAGCCGTTCAGGGCTGCCAAGTTTCAGTAGGCAAGTGAAACTTTGGCCCTTTCCCTTCTTCCAGCTCTTTTCTGGGGTTTTTAAAAGGCAAGAAAAAGTTTGGCTTTAGCTGCTTTGATCCAGCAGGTTTTATGAGCAGGCAGAGGCCTAGCATAATTAATTAGCCGGGAGTGAGCCCAGAGCCCTTCTCTCTGAGAGTCAGATTCCCCCGGAGATAAGATAACAAACAGCATGTGGCCTTGCAGTCAATTGTGACCGGCTCTGCAGAAAAAACTTTGTTAGTGAGAGAGATCCATTTGCCTGCAGGAGAACGCTGACACTCGCCTCCTGGGACAGGCTAAAAGGAGATCTGACTAAGGGACAGCAGAATGGAAAGTTGAGGCCAGGCACACACTCATTGTGGAAATTACAAGATCAAAAGTATAGTCCAGCTATTGTGGTGAGTCAGAAGATACTGAAAGAGATTCAGGGTTACCTTCCAGTAACTGATTCTGGGTGGGAGCGCTCACAAGCTCATAGAAGCTTGGATAGACATGTCTACGGATTCCCCAGACATTAGATCTGCGGGAGGGAATTAGAGACCGAAAAGAGTCTCTGGGAGAGTCTTTTACGAAGAAAAAGCCTCTATATCCAGTAGAGGACTTGCAAAATCTGAAATTATATGAATATGAATCGGGGAGGTCTGGTTCCTCCAAGCGAGAACCAGAGAGAGATGGAAAAAATAGTCCGTTATGAGGCAGAAGGAGATAAAGAAGTAGCTCTCTTTGAGACAGAAGGATTCCATTCATGTGGGCGGCTGCAGCCTCAGAGTAGAGAACAAAAGGAGGCAGGGATTAGAAAGTGCGCGCTTATACCCTACTGTGTTGGAATTCGAGAGCAGGGAGATGGGACTGGGAGGATGTTTGGAGCACACCATCACAAAAATTAGGAGGAAGGGGTAGGGGATAAGGGATTTGGGGGGAGAATGAGAAAGGAGACAACATTGAAAGGTAAATACGTATAATACCCAATAAAAACCCCACACAGATAAAGGATTTAAAAAAAATGGAGTCTATTTATTTTAAATTAATTTCAAAAGTTTCTAGGAGATGCAAATTGGCTAAGATACTATTTTAAGCTCTCCACAAAAGAATTTAAATTTCTGTTCAATATTCTCAAGAGAGAGGTAAACCCTAACTTCCTCAACAGTTAATTGACAAAAGAGAGGTAATCTCACAAAAAGTAGAAAAAGCTATTTCTAATCGATATATCATATAGTCTGATTAATTGTCAGTGGAGCTATAAAAGTCCTTTGACAAAAGATTATTAATATAGATTTATATATCCATAAATAAGGCCTTCATGACTCTCTGAGTGTGGAAGGAGCAACTGTTG
>NW_021611084.1:0-1254 GCF_004785775.1 Grammomys surdaster | reverse complement strand
CTAGATACGTAGTGACTTTCTCGCCGTGGGGGCGAGAAAGCCGGCGACGGCGAGCGACGCCCCCAGGCAGCCGCAAACTTCGCGGCAAATCCAATTCCCCAACCCTATCGGAGCGATGGAGGCTGCGGCCGCCAGGGCGTCCGGGCCGCCTGCCCCTGCCTAGCCGCTAGCTAGGGACCAACAGGTAAACTGTTGGGGGTGGGGATCGGGGCGCGCGACGTCTAGGGGTGACCCGGGTAGCCGAGTCGCCCGCGCTCCCGATGTGTCCGTCGGTGCTCGCGGCCACCTCTGCTCACCCCCTCCCCAGCCCCCGGAGGGCCAGCAAAGGGTTAAGTCGGCCCCGCGCCACAGCGAGCGCGGCCCCCTCCAGCCACCGCTGCCACTGCAGCCGGCAGCCAGCAAAGCGCTCCAGCGCCGCAGAGGGGACCCGCGCAGCTCCTGCACCAGCTGAGCCCTGAGGCACCGGCCTCGCTCGGCGTCAGCAACGTCGCCTCTCGCGGCCTCTCTCCCCTCCGCGCCCGCGGTTCCGTGCCCGGGCGGCGGGTCCTCCCGGTGCAAAGCTGGGGGCGCGGGGCACGGAGAGCCAGGAAGTGGGCGCGGGCCGCTGTGCAGCGCCTCGCGGGCCCGAGGACGCCTAGCCCTCTGCAGGCACCGATCCTCCCGCCTCGGCGCCAAAAAAGTTTTTTCCCCCTTTATGCCCCTCCCCCACCCCAGCTCGTGCCCCTCTGGGTGGGTTTGGGTTCCTTGGTGAAGAAAGTCACAAGTTCCCATCAGCTGCTCCTCCCCCTGGGGACCGGGTGGGGGTGGCGGGAGGCTGGCGCCGCGGCGGACCCTGGCAGACCTCCAGCCCCGCCCCCGCCCGTGGAGCAGGCGTCCCGAGGCTCCGCACAGCGGGGTGCCCACGAAGGCAGCCCCCCTGAGCGTGTCTGCTTGCGGGCGGAGGCTGTCTCCAACCTGCTTTTTCTCTTGCCTGCAGCGCCATGGCGAGCCAGAGTGGAGGGAAGAGAATATGTATAGGGGGATGATCTGGTACTGCTATGTATTCAAATGCTAAATACCGACTCTAAGATCTGGCTACTAAACCACTGAGTCCTTGAAATACTTTTTGTTGGAAATTTTCTAGGTTATTGATGCTCCAGCAGTCTGGCATCCTGGAGAGGAATCTGAGTCCAGCGTCTGCTGCTGGTCCATCAGGACTAATGGAGATCTCCTGTTCTCTTTGTCTCCTGCTCCTCCTCCTCTTCCTCCTTCTCC
>NW_021611083.1:0-2765 GCF_004785775.1 Grammomys surdaster | reverse complement strand
ATGAATGAGTTAAAGCCTTTCCAGGACAGTCATCTCTGAATACACAAAAGAAAATGTGCAGGAGAGAAACCTCATGAATTTAGTCAATGTTAGAAAGCATTTGCATATCACAGTTGTCTCCAAACACATGAAGGCGCACATGGTGGAGAGAGGCCCTATGAGTGTAATGCATGTGGTGTCACTGTCTTCTCCAAATACTTCAAGGAATACACACTTTAGAGAAATCTTATGAATGAAATGAGCATGGAAAAGCCTGTTTATATCACTATAGTTTCCAAAGACATAAAAGAACACATATTGGAGAGAAACTTTTTGAATGTACTCAAGTTGGAAAATCTTTTACATGCCACAGTAGTCTCTGAATACCAAAATGAACACATACTAGAGAGAAACCTTCTGAAAATAATCAAAGTGTTAAAGCCTCTGCATGTCGTAATCATATTTAAATGCATGAAGGAATTCATAGTAGAAATGAACTGCTGTGATTTGAATATGCTTGGACCAAAGAAGTGGCAATATTAAGATATTCAACATTGTTGGAATTGATAGTACTGTTTTGAAGGAAGTGAATTCCTGATGGTGGTCTTTGGAGATCTGACCAGGATAAAACAGACACTCCTACTGTTTGGCTGGAAGACTGTCTCTTCCTGGTTGCCTTCTCATGAAGATACAGAACTCTGAGCTCCGTCTCCAGCATCATGGCTGCCTGCATGCTGCTAATCTTCCTGCTATGATGGTAACTGACTCAACATTTGAAACTGTAAGCCAGGCCTAAGGAAATACTTGCCTATAAAACAGTGTTCTTGGTCACAGTGCCTCTTCTTAGCAATGGAAATTCTATCTAAGACAGAAGTTGGTACCCCAGACATAAGTATTGCTATGATAGGATTGACTATGTTTTTGTTTGGAGCAATGTGGATTTTTAGACTTTGAATTGCTACATGTATTAAGTGGAACTTAATGGTCCATTCTAGTAGGAATATGAAACACACACATATGTACTAAGGGTGATTTGACTTTTGTATATAGTTTTAATGATTTATGCTTAAGAATGTTGCTACCTTTTCCCCATGTCTGAAGAATGTCCTTGAGGCTAAGGTAAGGAGGTTTATGTTGATTGCATTGATAAATAAAGTCTCAGGAAAGCCAAGTATAGCCTTTGGCCTGTGTTTACTCTCATGGTGATTGTGTTGATTATGCTTAGTAATCTTAGAAAGGAAAAATATAAAATGTTAGGTTCAAAGAGAAATGGGTCTCCAGGAAGTTGAATGAAGGTAAATCCTTTGATGAAAGATATCTGATGGTATTAAAGAAATGGTGATGTTATGGGAAGGTTCCATCCACCTAAACATATGGATGTGAAGTTGTATGAAGGAGAACTGTATCAAGATAAGCACTATTATTACACAGTTATTGTTTCCATGTGGGCATAAGGAGATACAAGTATCTGTCAAATTGACAAAGGATGGATAGTCATTACTTTTCTGTGTTTTCAATTTAAGATCTAAAAGGAAATATTTAGATTCAGGCATAGTGGTACATGCCTTAAATCCAAGGAGAAGAGAGTCAGCAGATTTCTGGTTCAAGTCATCCTGGTCCAGAACAAGATTTAGGTAAAGAAATCCTTAGACAAAGTGTCACACACAAACCTTTTATCCCAATATTCAGGAGACAGAGCCATGCATACCTCTGAGTTCAAGGTTAAACTACAGAGTAAGTTCCAATACCACCAAGCTTAGTCAGTGAAGTTGTTGAAAATTAGAAAGCTGGTGATAATGTAATAGAAGGGCCATGTTCCAGCCCCAGAAAGCAGCAGAACTCAGCAGCTTTGTCCATGTGCCTCTGTCTTTAGAGGCAAGACTAGAAGGCACTACTGCCACAGTTGATACTGTTAGCTATAGTTAAAAAATTAGTGGTGGTCAAGAACAGACCAGCATCAGTGAGGTGAAGTCTTCTGGGGTTTGTTTTCTGAGAGGAAAATGAAGCTGTGTTCCAGAGATAGCCAAGGGTGTACCTGGTGGTTCAGCTGGTCTTCATCTTGTGTAAAAATCACCAACATAGCTCCGGTTTTAAGGCATGAATGTGTCATGAAGAACAGCTAAGGCTTGGCCCCATGAAGGGAGTGTATGAGAGGAAAGCAGTGAAGTGTAGTTGCAGCAGGAGGACCTAGCATATTGAAGATGTCAGTGCCCTGGGATGAGTAGAAAGACCATCAGCAGCAGCTGCAGCAGACTGGCGTCAACCAGAACCTAGAGTGCTATAGAGGGAAGAGCTGGAGAAATGACCCACTGTCGTTTCTGATGCGCAGAAGATCATATGTGGATCCCAGATACAGGAACATGAAGCTGTAATATTGAAGTTACATTGAAGATCCCAGGATTTTGTGGTGCCAGAGCTGTGTAGCACCTGCTCAGTAAAACTGCTTTCAGGGAGTAAAACCAGCCAAAGAGAAAGAACTGTGCTGCAGTGAAGAAAGCACAAAGGAGTCACAGATCTGAAGAACTCTTTGACACCAGACATGGAGATGCAGATTTTGGAGATTACTCTGCTGGTTTTTGGTCTTCCTTTGGTTCAATATTTCCTCACAAGGGCATTTAGGAATGATGAAGAATACTTCCTGTGAATTTGAACCTATACGATGTGCTATTTGTTTTGATAATATAGACAATTACAGTTACATGATTAGATGAATCTATGAAGAGAATTTGAACTTTGGAATTTTAACATTTTTGGACTGCTATAGATGATGGAGACTTTTTCATTTG
>NW_021611082.1:0-7917 GCF_004785775.1 Grammomys surdaster | reverse complement strand
TACACACACACACATACATATACACAAGTAAATACGAGTTAATATATAGCATCACTTAGCAAAACTGAAATAAATTTTCAAAAGAAATTTCTTTTAATATAAAGTCTACAGTACCAAATGGGTATCATACATTATTCTTAGCCTTAACCGTCCTCCGTGGCCTCCACTGAAGGTCTGACTTGAAAAAGCCCCACCTCGTCATCTAGTGTAAAACAGGCCACTGCAGGCTCTCCTACTGCAGGCTCTCCTACTGCAGGCTCTCCCACTGCAGGCTCTCCTTAGGTTATCTCAGCTTTGTTTGTGCCATGACTGTGGCCAAGTTTATAACATAGGTTAACACAATGATTACTTTCATAAGTATCTTAAACTGTGTTGAAATATGAAAAGCAGCAGTACCGTAAGGGCTCTCGTGTGCTGTGTGTCAGAGTGACCGCTAGAGACGCAAAGCCATTTTGCCATCTGATAGTCAACAACAACCTTACAGATGAAAATGCTGTTGGTATTTACAAGAAAACAGAAACTTAGAGAAGCCACGTGGCAGAAAAGGGTAACTACTCTAACACCCACACTATCCATCCTTACGCTGACCCGGCTTCTGAGGAAGTTGTTCATCCAGGAACCATACCACAGGAACTAAGGAGGAATCGCTTGGCTCATTCTAGGTAAGTGGGCACAAGTAGAGGTGTAGGAGCCACTTGTTCATCCTTCACGGTCTCTCAGGTGTCAGTCATATTGAGAAGACTGTGAAGCCCTAGTGGGAAGTACGGTTTTCCGCCCAGAGGAGGCCGTGACCCCGAATCACCACACAGAAAGCTGTCCTCAGCTGTGAGCACCACATTACACCAGTTTATGAGTAATAGCTAGATAATGAAACCAGATTTCTATTTCTATAGCCATGGGTTTCCATTTAACTGAACACTCTCTGAGTGACTTTAACTAGCAAAGTGGATACTCAAACTTGGGATGTAAAATATATACAGCAAATACTCCTAGAGGCTCTAGGTATACTAAAGAGAGGTTGGGGGTATACTAAATAGGGGTGGGGTGATAGACCCCACCTGTTCTCGTTCACAGCCCTCTGTGAATGAGACACTATAATTCACGGGGCAATCGATTTTACTTATCTTTACTAAACTTATTATACAAACTCTTCCCCTGTGTATTTTCTGATATATGGAGACTTGTTTGAGGTGGGGGGGGAATCCCCAAAGTCAATTCTAGAGAGAAGAGTGGCTAGAACCTAACGTCGATGGATTCAGTAATTACTAGATAAATCACTGAAAATGATAGTTTTAGAGCTGAGCATTGCTGTCCATTGTCTTCAAAAAACTGGCAGATAAAATAGAAACAATCAGAAATGTAAGTCTAGGCATAAGGAAAAACTATTTTCTTTATCTGAGTCTAAATTTTACAAGGAAAACCAAGTTCCTTTTTTTTGTTGTTCTTAATTTTATTAATAAAATACATTTTGTTTGTTTCTTTCTTTGTTTTTTCAAGACAGGGTTTCTCTGTGTAGCCCTGGCTGTCCTGGAACTTACTCTGTAGACCAGGCTGGCCTCGAACTCAGAAATCCGCCTGCCTCTGCCTCCCAAGTGCTGGGATTAAAGGAATAAAATACATTTTTAAACAAGCTCAGGTACAATTTTACCAGAGTTTGAAGAAAAAAACCAACAGGACAAGCGAGCTGTAAGTGGTAGAGTAGGCCGAAAGGGGGAAGATGGGGAAGAGGAAGTAGCCATGTCTTTTATAGTTATGGTCCAAGAAAGCAGGCAAGTTCTGCAGTGGAGACCTAGAAGCCAGCAAGGTGATGCAAGACAGAAAGACAGGAGGGGACCCAGAGAGAGAGTGGGGAAGCTCGGAGTGTGAGGGAAAAGATGCTTAGGTTGTTGGCCAGGATCCAAAAGAAGAATAAGAAAAGGCTGTGCTTTCCTGAGTCAGAGCTTCCACATTAGACAAACCCAGTGGTGCTCCCCATGGCAACACTGTATATGAGCAGCTACCCTGCAGGCGGGCCTCAGAGAAGGCTGAGAGTATTAACTCCTTGAGGGGATAATTATTCCTCTTCTCAGTGGGTCTCTAGGTTAACAGGCTTTCCTGAAGGGTGAACTCCTGGCCAGGTTATTGACCGGTCAGACTGGATTAACTCTAAAGGAAGCAGAAAATAAATCGGATGCCATGTTCTGATCTTCAGACCAATTCAGAATGTCAGGTATCTGCCCAGAGCCAAAGGTATTCCACTGTCTTGACCTAGGGACCTGCAGAGGAGCAAAGCTCTGTTTACCTTTCTAGTGTTACCAGAGACATAAGGGGTGGAGTCCAAAGCTGACCGTGAGGGAGAGATTACTTAACGCCTCCTTGTCTTTTTTCCCTACAGATTTAGGAACTTTATTTTCTTTCCACCTTTCTGCTTTGAGCAGGTGTCCGCAGAGCAGCTCAGGACCACTCAGTGATGGCTCCAACCCATGGGGTAACCTGTGCTATGGGAGCTGCTCGGTGGCCGTCTGGGCACTCCAGTCTTCAGTAGGAAACTGCTAGGTGGCTACAAAGAGCACCTGCCACCCCCAGACCAGTCTGCCACCTCAGGCTGAGTACCAGTGTCATGGCCCATTCGTCCTGAAATTTCTCTGCGGTCACAGCCTTCTCAGCAGCAGCTGGCTCCTCCTTCTGAACCTCTCATTCTCTGTAGAAGTAGAGATCAGGTGTAACCTCCCCCGGGTGCTCCTGGGAGCTAGTACTACACATGCCGAGTACTTCCTGGACCGGCATCTATGACATCAGAGCACTGAGTGAGCTCCCTTGTTGCCAGGGCAATGTCCACATAGTGCAGAGGAAAATCTGTGGTACACAGAGCGATGGTGGGCTGGTTGGTATAGAGGCCTCTGTGAGGGGCTGGTGGTCAGTCCTGGGATCAGTCACCACTAGAAGCCATGGCTCCCTGAAAGCCCCTTGGATCTGGTTACTGCTGGTCCCACGACCAGCAATGGGAGTGGCTCTCCTGGCAGCCCCAAACTTCAGCACAGCTTGCTGGCCAGTGTTCTTGAAGGAGATGATGCTGACATAAGCAAGATTCCAATAGAGGGAGCTGCGAGCAACAGCTTCTCCCAGGTCCTCTTAAGATTTATGATGGAGATACCATCACTCTTCCCTGTGTAAATGGACTGCTCCTTCAGACAGTCAAGGTGGGTGCCACCCAAATGGGTTCCTGCCACAAGGAATTTGAGAACATCCTCCTCCTTCATCTGCAGGACATCAAGGGCTCCAAACATTGTGTAAGCTTACCTTTTAAGTTGTGAGTGGAATCAAGAACTACGCTGTATGTAGTTCCCTGGTCAGTGTGGAAAGCCCCTTCTATGGATCTAATCCCTGTGTATCTGTGTAACATCCCCTACTTGGCAGTTGAGACCCCAGTGTTATTTAGGAGACATGCTGAAATCTGGGAAATAGATATGCCCATTCATAACATAAAAATCCAGAGATCTGCTCCAACACTGTTGGCCAAAAGAGATGAGAGTCTGCACTGGGGTCCCAGCACAGTGCACACATAACTTCCAGGCAGGCCTGATCGCTTAGGAGAAGAGATGTCCCTTCTGGCACTCCTGTCTGCTGGCCAGGCCAGGACCAAGGCCAAAATCTCTTGAGGTCTCTATTCTAAACTGCCCAACAGGTTTCTACCTCCTGCCCTCACCCTAAGTGTAAGCTGTGTTCTTGTGAAAAGGGATAAACCATGGGAGCAAAGGACGAGAGGACCACCATCTTGTAGCACACTACCTCACTCCCTCTCCATCAACATTGTTGAAGCTGGCTCCAGATGCTTCCTTTCCTCGTTCAGACTCATGCATCTGCTAGAAGGAAACCTGTTCTGCTCCTGCCTTTCATCCCTCTCTCTCACACATCTCCCCACCTCTGCCCACATATCACCACCTACATTCACTTTGTATTCCAGGCAATACAAACTCTTCTTTAAAAAGAAACTTCCTGTAGTTAAGACCTTGTTCCTTTAAGGGGCAAGACTAAGTGATCTGGGGTGGCCAGGGCCTTTTAAAGAGACTGCACATTGTGGTCACTAGGTAGCACAGCGGAAATGAATCCTGTGTGGTTGATGACATGAGCTGTTAATCCTGTGTCATCAAGTCAAGGACAGCCCGGCAGACTGCCAAATTTACAACACCTTCTTCTTTCTCCATGTCCCAGGAAATATTCTCAAGGGAAACACCCAATGAGCTACCAGCTAATGTGATCCTTCCCTGGTGATCTAATGGGGTCATGTGACAAACAGCCTTTCAAGAAGAGGCTGAGATGATGGCTCAGTCAGGGAAGTGCCTGGAATGCAAGCATGAGCACCTGAGTTTGGCCTCTGAACATTTATACAAAGGTTAGGTGTAGGCTCTACCCATGGATTGTTCAGCAAAGACAAGCAGATCAGATCCCTAGAGCTCCTTGGCCAACTGATAGAGTCCAGGGTGAGTGAGAGACCTTGTCTCCAGAAATAACATAAAGAGCCGTCAAGGAAGACAATACTGACCTCTGGTCTCCACATGCACAAATACCTACACGCAAGCATGTTCACACACAAATATGTACACATATATGTGTGTATACACACACAACACACATAACACTCACCACACGCTATATCACACACACACACACACACACACACACACACACACACCACCACCACCACAGTCTCCTGTCACCACAGTGCTCATTAATCACCCTTATGAGGCAAGTCATGGAAAGTGCCTCTTCTAAGTTTCAGCACGGAAGCCACGTACAGGGATACAGGAGAGCCAGACGTGGTCTCCCGCTGTTCCATCAGCCAGCTCAGGGCTTCCCTCAGAGCTGAGCTCCCTCAGAGAGCTTTATTATTCTGTCAGCTGTGGCTCCCTCTGCTCTCGTTAATGCGTGTCCTGGGGTCCTAACTTCAGAAGCTGAGGCAGCATTCTTCAAGACAGCCTTCCTAATTGATGGAGAAGGGCCAGGAGGTACACCTTCAAGCAGAAGCAAATGTTTACACAGTCCTTTCCTCTTCTCAGCAGGGTTCACCAGACCCCTGGGGCACAGTCTCCTGGAATGTGCAGCTACCTCCCTGTCCCACACCCAGCCATCTACATAGGCTCTGCATCCCTGCAGAATAGATTAAAAGGAGCAGAGATTCCCAAGTCACACTGCCAGAAACTGAACCCTGAAGTGCCCAGATTTGGGTAGGTCACCTCACTTACTGATGCTCAAGCTGTAAAGTAGACAGCACCTTTCGCATAAGATTATCACAAAGAATAAACGACCTGTGGTATGAAAGCACTCAGGCACCTTAGCTGACACAAAGTAGCCATCGATGTCAAGTACGCCTACCGTTCCCTCTGACCTCCTGTGATGCAGTTCTTGTTTGTATCTACCCCACAACACCACCATCTGTCACAGAGCAGAATCACACATACTCTCACCCCACACCCGACACTACAGCTCTTGTTAGGGTTTCTGTTAACCAAGACATGTTGACTTAGATGACATGAGAATGCTGAGCCTTTCACCCCAGGTCACCTCTGCACTCGGGGCTCCCATGCGGAAAGGCTGAGTACCACAGATCATCTGGGAGACATGCGATTACTTCCTATTGTAGTCTAAGCCTGATGTGATCAGAAGACATGATTTTGTTGTTGTTGTTGTTGTTGAAAAGGAAGGAAGAAATCCCCACTGTACCAATGGGAGATGAAAAGCTCAGCAGGGTAATTTTCAGACATAACCAAGCTCGCCCATTGTTTCTTTAACTTGAGATAGGGTGTCTTCATAAGATCTATGTGTCAGCTTTCAGCAGACAGGAAATGAGAGAGAGGTAGGGGAAGGAGGAAGGAGGGAGAGGGAGGGGGGAGAGAGAGAGGTAGGAAGGGAGGGAGGGAAGGAGGGGGAGGGGGAGAGGGAGAGGGGAGAGAGAGGGAAGGAGGGAGGGAAGGAGGGAGAGAGAGAGAGAGAGAGAGAAGGGGAGAGGGAGGGAGGGAGGGAGGAAAAGAGAGAGAGAGAGAGAGAGAGAGAGAGAGAGAGAGAGAGAGAGTCTTTCCATACAGCAACTTACTCAGGCATACCTGATAATGCCCCTTTGTAATTAAAGCGATGATTGCTTGGATTTTCACTTTTAAGATAGCAGGTATTTCCAACTTCTCTGTTCTTGGAATAAAAATCACTGCAGTACAAAGGGATCTAAGGGTCAGTCTCATAAGAGGGATAGAGGAATAGAGAGGGAGGAGATGGTGTCCCAGAGAGGCAGAAGGACAGGAAAGTGTCTATGAAGGAAGATGCTCATGAGAACTGAACTAGAGATGCCTAGTGCACCAAGACAATCTCCACAGCTGGAGTGCTGCTGGATCTGGCCATTCTCCCTCATCCCTGCAAAGACACCAAGAGGGAACCAATGCACAGGAGGAACATGGAGGGGAGATATGCAGATGAAGATGGGGAGATGGAGGCAAAGTCTGCAGACTGCACAGGAAGCGATTCCTGGCACTGGAAGTCTCCAGAGGAATTGAGCCACGTGCAGACTAAAGAAATACCAGTAACTTGTCCCTGGTGAAGAGCAGCAAGACTGCAGTCTTCCAGTGAAGCCCAACAACCATGGAAAGTCTAGTGACCAGAGAGGCCTTCCATTCTGTCTAAAGTGCTATCTTTAGATATGAATGGACAGCCACGGATACCTGGCATTTTAGGAAAGCTTGCAAGATTAAAGTAAGATGAACAAATAATTGAGAAAACAAAAGGAATCCATGCCAACGAGACATAGCTCAGGAAAAAAAAAAAAAAAGGAAAGTTTCTATGATGTCACAATCGATTTCAGAAAGTCTAAAGTCTTACTCTCAGTTAGTGCGGAGCCTCCTAACCAGCCAAAGTGCTGTGTTTAGCCCCACATGGGACATAGCTGCCATTCCCTCTGTGGCCTGAGAAACATCTCTGAGGAGCAAAGTAGTAAAAGATAGAAAAGGCAAGAGGATAGAGAAGTGTAACAAAAAGACATTTTCTGGATATGACAAGGCTGTCCTACTCATGAACCTATGTGACCAGCAAGACCCATACAAGCTTGGCCCAACGACACTTCACCATGGATTCCTGAGGGGCTCTTAGCAGCTAATGGTTGTCGGAGGAGAGTTTGTCCTTTTCTTCAGTGGTATAGCTCATGTTCTAGCAAACATCCTCTCTCCAGTGCTCATGCAAGTGACTTAATTAAATTCAGAGTGTCCCACACAGAAGACATGGGAGTAGGAGGGAGACTAGGGGGAGGGGATGAGTTTCAGCAGAAGGGGAGACAAGAGGAGTAATGGCAGTAGAAATGACAGAAATTCATTATGTACATGTATGAAACTGTCAAAAAATTAACTGTTCTTCTTAGCATGCTTGGAAATACGACACACTCATTTTTGTTCTTGTTGTTGGTATCAGGCTCTGAACCCAGTGACATCACATCTAGGTGACAACTGCCACACATTCCCAGAATCCACTTGGCTCACCTCCCATCTTTACCTGCTACGCCACTATCCATATAAATAGGCAGGGCATCCTGACCTCTTTCTCTCTTCTTCCTCTTCTTGCCGTCACTTTTGCCCTTATCTCCTAAATAAACCTCACGTGGAACTGTTTGGTCTGGTGTGGTTTGTTGTGAGCCACTCGTCCAACAACAGTTGTGTTTATAAAAAGATAAAAAGAGGGGGGATATGTTCTATGGAGGTGTAGTGAGGTGTGGGGGAAGGGGGTACCTCAGCAGGCCCATGCCGAGGCATCCCTTCCCCCTGAGGGACCAGCCACACGATGATATACTATAGAATAGAGTTTATTCAGGGCATGGGGAGGGGAGTTAAGAGGGTAGTAGAGGCAGAGAGAGAGAGAGAGAGAGAGAGAGAGAGAGAGAGAGAGAGAGAAGAGAGAAGAGAGAAG
>NW_021611081.1:0-1155 GCF_004785775.1 Grammomys surdaster | reverse complement strand
TAGAACATACTGAACAAACCTCATGTAAAGATACACGCATTGCAGTGTTTTCTTACTTCTAGAGCTAAAGGCAAGTACAACACAGCTGAGAACACCTAAATCATTTTACCTGTGACATTTCAGTTAGGAAGTGTATATGGTTTACAGGAGAAACACTTTTAACACCGGGCCATGTATCTTTCATTGCTACTTATGGAATGTCCAAGTAAGTTGCTAGATTCCAGCAGAAAAGCACTGTAGAACATACTGAACAAACCTCATGGAAAGATACACACATTGCAGTGTTTTCGTACTTCCAGAGCTAAAGGGAAGTACAACACTGCTGAAAACACCTAAATCATGTTACCTGTGACATTTAAGTTAGGAAGTGTGTTTGGTTTAAACAGAAACACATTTAACACCCGGCCATATATCCTACATTGTTTCATGTGGAATGTCCAAGTAAGTTGCTAGATTCCAGCAGAAAAGCACTATAGAATGTACTGAAGAAACATCATGGAAAGATACAGGCATTGCAGTGTATTCTTACTTCCAGAGCTATAGGCAAGTACAACACAGCTGAGAACACCTAAATCATATTACCTGTGACATTTCAGTTAGGAACTGTGTTTGGTTTAAAGCAGATACACATTTCACCCCCGGCCATGTATCTTTCATTGTTTCATATGGAATGTCCAAGTAAGTTGCTAGATTCCAACAGAAAAGCACTATAGAACGTATTGAACATACTTCATTTAAAGATACATGCATTGCAGTGTTTTCTTACTTCCAGAGCTAAAGTCAAGTACAACAGAGCTGAAAACACCTAAATCATGTTACATGTGTCATTTCAGTTTGGAAGTGTGTTTGATTACTGCAGAAAAACTTTTAACACCAGGCCATGTATCTTATATTCTTTCATATGGAATGTTCAAGAAAGTTGCTAGATTCCAGCAGAAAAGCACTGTAGAACGTTTTGAGCATACTTCATGTAAAGATACATGCCTTGCAGTGTTTTCCTACTTCCAGAGCTAAAGACAAGTAAAACAGAGCTGGAAACACCTAAATCATGTTACCTGTGACATTTCAGTTAGGAATTGTGTTTGCCTTAAAGCAGAAACACTTTTAACACTCGGCCATGTATCTTACATTGTTTCATATGGAATGTCCAAGTAA
>NW_021611080.1:0-1119 GCF_004785775.1 Grammomys surdaster | reverse complement strand
GAATGGTGAATATTGATTATTCATGTTCATTACATTCTGATTTACTTATATCTATGACTGATGACTATTGATACTTCAGCTTTATTTATTTCTTATTTCCTACTTACTATGAATGATGACTTTTGGTTATTCATGTTCTTCTATTTCTGATTTACTACTATCCATGATCGTGAATATTGATTATTCCTGTTCATTTGTTTCTGACTTACTATTATCTATGTCTGATGACTATTGATATTTCAGCTTTATTTACTTCTGATTTTCCATGAACTAATACTGATGACTATTGATTATTCATGTTCATTTATTTCTGGTTTAGCAATATCTACGAATCATGAATATTAATTATTCATGTTCATTTATTTCTTACTTACTATTATTTATGATTGACAACTATTGATACTTCAGCTTTATTTAAATCTGATTTCCCATGAACGATGACTGATGACTATTGATTATTCATGTTGATTTATTTCTGATTAACTATTATCCTCGAATGATGACTATTGATTATTCCTGTTCATTTAAATCTGACTTACTTTTATCTATGACTGATGACAATTGATATTTCAGCTTTATATATTTCTGATTTACTCTTAAGTATGACTGATGACTATTGATTATTCATCTTCATTTTTTTCTGATTAACTATTATCCACGAATTCTGAATGTTGATTTTTCATGTTCATTTATTTCTGATTTACTCTTATCTATGACTGAAGACTATTGATATTTCACGTTATGTTTTTCTGGTTTATTCATGTTCATTTTTTTCAGTTTTACTATTATCCACGAATGGTGAATATTGATTATTAATGTTCATTTATTTCTGATTTACCATTATCAGCAATTGGTGAATATTGATTATTCCTGTTCATTTATTTCTGACTTACTATTATCTATGACTGATGATTATTGATATTTCAGCTTTATTTATTTCTGATTTCCCATGAACTATTACTGATGACTACTGATTATTCATGTTCATTTATTTCTGATTTACTATTATCCACGAATGCTGAAAATTGATTATTCCTGTTCATTTATTTCTGATTTACTATTATCTATGAATGATCACTATTTTTTTTAGTTGTTTTTGTTGTTTTTTGTGTTTTTTTT
>NW_021611079.1:0-1067 GCF_004785775.1 Grammomys surdaster | reverse complement strand
GGCACCCTGGGTTGCCAAGGAGCACACCTGTTGGCCTTGAGAGCTCCTCGAGGCCCCGCCCCTCGCCTGTTTGAAATGCGCCGCCTGGCTCTCCTCAGAGTCCCTGCTTGGTCCACTCCAGCCCTGCTCTGTCGGACTCCAACATCCCGCACGCCTCAGCACAGCACGGAGCCTGCAGTCATGAAGTAGGCCTGAGTACCAGGAGCGGACTGGTGGGATGACAGGTGGGGGTCATCGCCCTTCTCACGCTGAGGCTGGGGCCTGCCCGGGAGCTGAGTCCAGACGCGGAGGCCTGAGTTCCCCAACCCCACTCCCTCCTCGGGCTGCCATCCTTCTGGCTTCTTTCCCTGGCTTCTCTCCTCCTCCCTCCGGGCAGGTCTAGGGACCCCTGGAGCGCGCAGCCGGGAGCGCGCTGAGCAAATCTCTCAAATTTCCTCTCCAACTTGAAAAAAGAAAAAAATGAAATCAAACAAATGTCCCCCTGGGTACTTCTGGTATCAAAAATGCATTTTCTCAATCACAATTTAAGAAGTTAGATTACATGTACTACATTTCTCTAATACAGTTTATTATTATCTATATTCATGTTATTTGCTGTGCAGTATTTTGGGATTGCTGGGAAATGATTTTTTTTTGTAGTTGGTTTTCTTTCTTTTATTGGATGTTTTATTTACATTTCATATGTATTTGTAGTGTAGTCCACATTAATTGAAAAGTACAAAGAAAATTTGAAATCTCTCTGAACTAGACTTCATCTTGCAATTCTGGAATCTCTGAACCTTCTCTTCATTGGCATATAGCCTTAAGATGTGAAATTCATAGGAGAAATAAAGAGAAACAATAAAAAAATGAAAAATTCCAATTAATCATTGAGACACAATTCGAGTTCTTATTAGTAATTTTTGTAGATTTATAATGAATCCTATAGGTGATTTTGCAGGTTAGCACAATGCCTTTATTTTTGTTGTACAGTATATTCTTTATAGGAAGTAAACGACAAATTGTTGGGTACTAACGTTGCTTTTAATATAACACTTTTTCAGCCTCTTCTCAGCTCAAAGTTGTCA
>NW_021611078.1:0-2461 GCF_004785775.1 Grammomys surdaster | reverse complement strand
CAATATGTTTATTTAAAAACCAATTCTGTCTCTATGACTGATGACTATTGATATTTAAGCTTTATTTATTTCTGCATTTCCATGAACTTTAACTGATGACTATTGATTAATCAAGATCATTTGTTTCTGATTTACTATTATCCACGAATTCTGAATATTGATTATTCATGTTCATTTATTTCTGACTTACTATTATCTATGACTGATGACTATTTATATTTCAGTGTTATATATTCCTGATTTCCTATTAACTATGACAGATGATTGTTGGCTGTTCATGTTCATTTATTTCTGAATTACTATTATCCAAGAATTGTTATTATTGATTATTCATTTTCATTTATTTCTGACTTACTATTTTGTATGACTAATGACCTTTGATATTTCAGCTTTATTTTTTCTTCTTTACAATTAACTATGATTGATGACTATTGATTAATCAATTTCATTTGTTTCTGATTTACTGTTATCTATGACTGATGACTAATGATATTTCACCTTTATATATTTATGATTTACTATGAACTCTGAATGATGACTATTGATTAATCAAGTTCATTTGTTTCTGTTTTTTTTTTTTTTTTTTCCGAGACAGGGTTTCTCTATGTAGGCCGGGCTGTCCTGGAACTCACTCTGTAGACCAGGCTGGCCTCGAACTCAGAAATCCGCCTGCCTCTGCCTCCCAAGTGCTGGGATTAAAGGCGTGCGCCACCACCGCCTGGCAAGTTCATTTGTTTCTGATTTACTATTATCTATGAATGCTGAAAGTTGATTATTCATGTTCATTTATTTCTGACTTACTATTATCTATGACTAATGACGAATGATATTTCAGCTTCATATATTTCTGATTTACTGTGAACTCTGACTAATGACTATTGATTAATCAAGTTCGTTTGTTTCTGATTGACTATTATCCACGAATGCTGATTGTTGATTATTCATGTTCATTTATTTCTGACTTAATATTATCTATGACTGATGACGAATGATATTTCACCTTTGTATATTTCTGATTTACTATGAACTCTGACTGATGACTATTGATTAATCAAGTTCGTTTTTTTCTGATTTACTGTTATCCACGAATTTTTATTATTGATTATTCATGTTCATTTATTTCTGACTTAATATTATCTATGACTGATGACTATTGATATTTCAGCTTTATTTTTTTCTTCTTTACAATTAACTATAACTGATGACTATTGATTAATCAAGTTCGTTTTTTTCTGATTTACTAATATCCACGAATGCTGAATATTGATTATTCATGTTCATTTATTTCTGATTTACTATTCCCTATGACTGATGACTATTGATGTTTCAGCTTTATATATTTCTGATTTCCTATTAACTATGACATATGACTATTGGTTGTTCATGTTCATTTATTTCAGAATTACTATTATCCACGAATCGTGATTATTGATTATTCATGTTCATTTACTTCTGACTTACTTTTATCTATGACTGATGACTAATGATATTTTACATTTATATACTTCTGATTTACTATGAACTCTGTCTGATGACTATTGATTAATCAAGTTCGTATGTTTCTGATTGACTGTTATCCATGAATGCTGAATATTGATTATTCATGTTCATTTATTTCTGAGATATTATTTTCTATGACTGATGACTATTGATATTTCAGATTTATATATTTCTAATTTACTATGAACTCTGACTGATGAGTATTGATTATTAGTGTCCATTTATTTCTGGTTTACTCTTATCCACGAATGCTGAATGTTGATTATTCATGTTCATTTATTTCTGACTTACTATTATCTATGACTGATGACTATTGATATTTCACTTTTATTTATGTCTGCTTTCCCATGAACTCTAACTGATGACTATTGATTAATCAAGTTCATTTGTTTCTGACTTACTATTATCCATTAATGCTGAATGTTGATTATTCATGTTCATTTATTTCTGACTTACTATTTTCTATGACTGATGACTAATGATATTGCACCTTTATATATTTCTGATTTCCTATTAACTATGACACATGACTATTGGTTGTTCTTGTTCATTTATTTCTTAATTACTATTAATCACGAATCGTGATTATTGATTATTCATGTTCATTTATTTCTGACTATTATCTATGACTGACGACTATTGATATTTCACCTTCATATATTTCTGATTTACTATGAACTCTAACTGATGACTATTGATTAATCAAGTTCATTTGTTTCTGATTTACTATTATCCACGAATTCTGAATATTGATTATTCATGTTCATTTATTTCTGACTTACTATTTTCTATGACTGGTGACTAATGATATTTCTCCTTTATATATTACTGATTTACTATGAACTCTAACTGATGACTATTGATTAATGAAGTTCATTTGTTTCTGATTTATTATTATCCATTAATGCTGAATGTTGATTATTCATGTTCATTTATTTCTGACTTACTATTTTCTATGACT
>NW_021611077.1:0-1076 GCF_004785775.1 Grammomys surdaster | reverse complement strand
CGGCGGGACGCGGCGGGGCTCACGGGCGGGCGGGGGGCCGCGGCGGGAACCCCCCCCAAGCACACGGCAAGCGAGGCGCAACGCCGGGGACGCGGGAAGCCCCTGAACCTCCGGGCGGGGTCGGGAGACCGTGAACGGGCGAGAGAGACCACACCGACGGGGGACGGCGGGAGACCGGACGGAGGCCGGCGACCCGGCGAGAAGCTGAGGAGGAGGGACCCGCCGTGAAGCCGGGCCGCGTCGTTGCGCGAGGCGATGGAGGGAGGAGGGAGGAAGGGTCTAAGAGCGACTCCGACCTCCACACGCAGCCCCCAAGACCGGGACACAAGAACGCCGCCGCAGCCGCGGGACCGGGACGCCCCTTCCAAACCGCAGCTCCTCCCACCCGCCGGGCGGCTTTTCCCCCCCCACCCTCCGGACCCCGGCGACCGCCCGGACCCGTACGTGCCCGGCCGCCCCCCTTGCGGGGGGTCCGGCAGCACGGGCCGCGGGGTCGGCCAGACGAGGACGCAGAGAGAGAGGAAAAAACCGGCGACGGGTGGGGAGGGGGAACGACACGGCCGAACGGGGACCGGCGACGACGGCAGGGGCGCCCGCAACGGACCTCCACGGGAAAGCGCCTCTAAACGAGGGACCGAGAGACCGCTCGCTCGGGCGGAGACGGGGCACGCGAGGCTAAAACCGGCGGGAATCACACCGCTCAACTCCCGGAGCGGTCCCACCACGCCCGCGGCACCGAGCCGAACCAAAGCCAACGGCCACCCGGCAGCCCCCCGAGGAGACGCCAACACCGGAGAGACCAATGCGGACGCACCCATGCCGACCGACGGAGACCCTCGAGCGGCAGCAGGACCCGACGTCCGACGACGCGCCGGACGCGGCCAACCGCCGTTCCCCCGTAAACGTCCGCCCCCGAGGGCGCGATCCATCCAGCGAGACACGGACCCTCCCGGACACCGAGGAGGGGAGGAGGAAATCCCGCGGTTCCCCGGTCGTGGGAACGCTGCCGGAGAAGGGGGGAGGTCGAGGCGACCACAACACCGCTCGGTCCGAGAGCACACTGCACGCGCCACGCG
>NW_021611076.1:0-1045 GCF_004785775.1 Grammomys surdaster | reverse complement strand
AGAAAATTGATAAGGAGACCACTTGATTTGTAAAGGAATTGATTTAAAACAGTTTTTCCTGATAAAACGGAACATTTACATGGCCAAAAATTCATAAAACTGAAAACACTGTGGAAAAATCCAAAAAAGAGATATCAAAGAAATCTATGAAAAAGGAGAAATTTTGATTTAAAATTCAGAAAAGGTATAAAATTTATAAGGAGACCATTTGATATGTTAATGAATGTGACTTAAAACAGTTTTTCCTGATAAAATTGAAGATTTACTTGGCAAAAAATTCATAAAATTGAAAACACTGTGAAAAAGCTAGTGAAAAATTCAGGAAAAATAGTGAAAACCTGAAGAAAAATTAAAAAGGCAATGATAAACTATAATAAAACGGAAGAGAAATCAAAGAAAGTTATGAGCATGGAGATATTTGTATTGAACATTCTTAAAAAAAAGAAAATTGAAAAGGAGACCATTTTATTTGTAAAGGAATGTGATTTAAAACAGTTTTTCCTGAGAAAATTGAACATTTACATGGCAAAAAATTCACTAAACTGAAAACACTGAGGAAAAATACAACAAAAGATATATCAAAGAAATTTATGAAAAAGGAGATATTTTGATTTAAAATTGAGAAAAGATAGACAATGGATAAGGAGACCATTTGATTTGTAAAGGAATGTTACTTAAAACAGTTTTTCCTGAGAAAACGGAACATTTACATGGCAAAAAATTAATAAAATTCAAAACAATGTGAAAAAGCTAGCAAAAATTCAGGAAAAATAGTGAAAACCTGAAGAAAAACTAAAAAACCAATGATAAACTATAATAAAACAGAAGAGAAATCAAAGAAAGTTATGAGAATGGAGATATTTGTATTGAACATTCATAAAAAAAAGAAAATTGAAAAGGAGACCATTTTATTTGTAAAGGAATGTGATTTGAAACAGTTTCTCCTGAGAAAATTGAACATTTACATGGCAAAAAATTCATTAAACTGAAAACACTGTGGAAAAATCCAACAAAACAGATATCAAAGAAATTTATGAAAAAGGAG
>NW_021611075.1:0-2268 GCF_004785775.1 Grammomys surdaster | reverse complement strand
CTTATTAAAAATAGATATTGACAGAATTGGTTATTAAATAAAGATATCCACAGAATTGAGTTTTAAGTTAATATATTGACAGAACTGGTGTTTAAATAAAGATATTGACAAAATTGGTTATTAAATAAAGTTATTGACTGAATTGTTTGTTAAATAAAGATGTTTATAGAATTGGTTATTACAGAACTTATTGTTAATTAAAGAGATTGACAGAATTGGTTATTGAAAAACGATATTGTCAGTATTGGTTCTTAAATAAAGATATTGATAGAATTCGTTATTAAAAATTCATTATTAAATAAAGATATTGACATAATTGGTTATTAAATAAAAATATTGACAAAACTGATTATTAAATAAAGATATTGACAGAATTATTTATTAAAAAGTGATATTGACAGAATTGGTTTTGAAATAAAGATATTGACAGAATTGGTTATTGCAAAATTGGTTATTAAATAATGATATTGAGAGAATTGGTTTTTAAATAAGGATATTGACAGAATTGGTTTTTAAATAAAGATATTGACAGACTTGGTTATTAAATAAATTTATTGACAGGATTGTTTATTAAATAAAGATATTGACAGAATTGGTTTTTAAACAAAGATATTGACAGAATCGGTTTTTAAATATACAGACAGAATTGTTTATTAAATAAAGACATTGACAGAATTGGTTTTTAAATAAAGATATTGACAGAACTGGTTTTTAAATTAAAATGTTGACAGAATTGGTTTTTTAATAAAGATATTGACAGAATTGGTTTTTAAATAAAGATATTGACAGAACTGTCCATTAAATAACGATATTGACAGAATTGGTTATTACAAAATTGATTATTAAATAACGATATTCACAGAATTGGTTTTTAAATAAAGATATTGACAGAATTGGTTATTAAGGAAAGTTATTGACAGAATTGGTTGTTAAATTAAGATATTGACAGAATTGGTTATTACAGAACTTATTATTAAATAAAGAGATTGACAGAATTGGTTATTGAAAAAAGATATTGTGCGAATTGGTTTATAAATAAAGATGTGGACACAATTCGTTATTACAAAATTGATTATTAAATAAAGATATTGATCTAATTGGTTATTAAATAAAAATATTGACACAACTGATTATTAAATAAAAATGTTGACAGAATTGGTTTTTAAATAAAGATATTGACAGAATTGGTTATAAAATAAAGATATTGACAGAGTTGGTTTTGAAATAAAGATATTGACAGAATTGGTTATTAAATATAGATATTGACAGAATTGCTTATTAAATAAAGATATTGACAAAACTGATTTTTAAATAAAGGTATTGACAGACTTGGTTATTAAATAAAGTTATTGACGGAACTGGTTGTTAAATAAATATATTGAGAGAATTGGTTATTGCAGAACTTATTGTTAGATAAAGATATTGAAAGAAATGGTTATTGAATAAAGATATTGTCAGAATTGGATTTTAAATAAAGATATTGACAGAATTGGTTGTTAAACAAAGATATTGACAGAATCGGTTATTAAAGATACAGACAGAATTGTTTATTAAATAAAGACATTAACAGAATTGGTTTTTAAATAACGATACTGACAGAATTGGTTTTTAAATAAAGATATTGACAGTATTGTTTATTAAATAAAGATATTGACAGAATTGTTTATTACAGAATTGGTTTTTAAATAAAGATATTGACAGTACTGTTTATTAAATAAAGATATTGACAGAACTGTTCATTAAATAACGGTATTGACAGAATTGGTTATTACAAAATTGATTATTAAATAACGGTATGGACAGAATTGGATTTTAAAGAAAGATATTGAGAGAATTGTGGTTTAAATAAAGATGTTGACAGAATTAATTTTTAAATAAATATATTGACAGAATTGGTTATTTAATAAAATTTTGAGAGACAGAATTGCTTAGTAAATAAAGATATTGACAGAACTGGTTTTTAAATTAAAATGTTGACAGAATTGGTTTTTAATAAAGATATTGACAGAATTGGTGTTTAAATAAAGATATTGACAGAACTGTTTATTAAATAAAGTTATTGACAGAATTGGTTATTAAATAAAGATATTGTCAGAATTGGATATTACAGAATTGTTTATTAAATAAAGATATTGACAGGATTGTTTATTAAATAAAGATATTGACAGAACTGTTCATTAAATAACGATATTAACTGAATTGGTTATTACAAAATTGATTATTAAATAATGATATTGACAGAATTGGTTTTTAAATAAAAATATTGAC
>NW_021611074.1:0-1917 GCF_004785775.1 Grammomys surdaster | reverse complement strand
TAATAAACTATAATCAAACGGAGGAGAAATCAAAAAAATTATGAAAAAGGAGAAATTTGTATTGAAAATTCATGAAAACAAGAAAATTGACAAGGAGACCACTTGATTTGTACAGGAATGTGATTTCAAACAGTTTAACCTGATAAAATTCAACATTTACTTTGCAAAAAATTCATAAAATTGAAAATACTGTGGAAAAATCAAAAAAAAGATATCAAAGAAATTTTTAAACAGGAGAAATTTGCATTTAAAATTCATAAAAAAATGGAAAATTCATAAGGATAACATTTGATTTGTAAAGGAATGTGATTTAAAACAGTTTTCCCTGATAAAATTAAACATTTATTTGGCAAAAAATTCATGAACTTCAAAACACTGTGGAAAAGTCAAACAAAAGAGATATCAAAGAACTTTATGAAAAAGGAGTAATTTGCATTTAAAATTCATAAAAAATAGAAAATTTATAAGGAGAACATTTGATTTGTAAAGTAATGTGATTTAAAACAGTATTTCATGATTAAATTGAACATTTACTTGGCAAGAAATTCATAAAATAGAAAAAACTGTGGAAAATCAAACAAAAGAGATATCAACGAAATTTACGAAAAAGGAGAAATTTGCACTTAAATTCATAATAATAGAAAATTGACAAGGAGTACATTTGATTTGTAAGTTAATGTGAATTAAAACAGTTTTTCCTGACAAAATTGAATATTTACTTCGCAAAAAATTCATAAAATTTAAAACACTGTTGAAAAAGCTAGTGAAAATTTCAGGAAAAATAGTGAAAACTTGAAGAACAATTACAAAGCTAATAATAAACTATAATCAAACGGAAGAGAAATCAAAGAAAATTAGGAAAAAGGAGAAATTTGTATTGAAAATTCATAAAAAATAGAAAATTGATAAGGAGACCATTTGATTTGTAAAGGAATGTGATTTAAAACAGTTTTTATTCCTAAAATTGAACATGTACTTGGCAAAAAATTCATGAAATTAAAAACACTGTGGAAAAAGCTAGTGAAAAATTCAGGAAAAATAGTGAAAACCTGAAGAAAAATTACAACGCCAATAATATAGTCAAGGTGAAGAGAAATAAAAAAAGGTATGAATAAGGAGAAAATTGCATTTAAATTTCATAAAGAATAGAAAATTGATAAGAGACAATTTGATTTGTAAAGGAATGTGATTTAAATCAATTTTTACTGATAAAATTATACATTTACTTGGCAAAAAATTCATAAATTTGAAAACACTGTGGAAAAATCAAACGAAAGAGATATCAAAGAACTTTATGAAAAAGGAGTAATTTGCATTTAAAATTCATAAAAAATAGAAAATTGATAAGGAGACCATTTGATTTGTAAAGGAATGTGATTTAAAACAGTTTTTCCTGACAATATTGAACATTTACTTGGCAAAAAATTCATAAAATTGAAATCACTGTGGAAAAAGCTAGTGAAAAATTCAGGAAAAATAGTGAAAACTTGAAGAAATATTACACAGTCAATAATAAACTATAATCAAACGGAAGAGAAATCAAAGTAAATTATGAAAAAGGAGAAATTTGCATTTAAAATTCATAAAAAATGGAATATTGATAAGGAGACCATTTGATTTGTATAAGATGTGATTTGAAACAGTTTTTCCTGATAAAATTGAACATTTAGTTTGCAAAAAATTCATAAAATTGAAAACACTGTGGAAAAATCAAACAAAATTGATATTAAACAAATTTATGAAAAAGGAGAAATTTCTATTGAAAATTATAAAAAATAGAAAAGTGATAAGGAGCCCATTTTATTTGTAAAGGAATGTGATTTAAAAATTTTTTTACTGATGAAATAAAATATTTACTAGGCAAAAAATTCATGAATTTGAAAACACCGTGGAAAAATCAAACAAAAGAGATATCAA
>NW_021611073.1:0-1011 GCF_004785775.1 Grammomys surdaster | reverse complement strand
CATGATGTCACAGCGTGATGTCATACTCATGATGTCACAGCATGATATCACAGCGTGATGTCATACTCATGATGTCACAGCATGATGTCACACCCGTGATGTCATACCCATGATGTCATGCCCATGATGTCATGCCTACGATGTCACAACATGATTTCATAGCCATGATGTCATACCCATGATGTCATACCCATGATGTCATACCCATGATGTCATAACCATGATGTCACACCCGTGATTCCACACTCGTTATTTCACATCCCTTATGCCACACCCGTGATGTCGCACCCATGATTTCACACACACGTGATACATACAATGTCACCCCCGCGATTTCACTCCTGTGGTGTCACACCCATGTCAGACCTGTGATGACATACCCATGATTCATTCTCATGCCGCGTCCGTGACATCACACGCTCGATGTCACGCTCACGACGTCATGCCCATGAGGCGACACCCAATCACCATCCCAGTCAAGAAAACAAAGAATAAAATTTGATGAATAAAATAACAACAGTAATAATAATAATAAATAGAGTGAACCCTGACCTGTAGCTAATAGAGTATTGAACACAGATATTGATCATCAGTGGTGGATGCTGGATCAGTATTCGCAGTTATTTGTGAATAATTGTCAATCGTTTATTCACTATTTATCTTTTTATTTTCTGTATTAATAAAAGCAATCAAATTCAATGAGAAGTCACAGAAGAATATGGTCATATATGAACACCCAAAGTATAGACGCTGTCCTATGGCTGAAGCTTATCTTATTATCAACTGAAACTCTGTAACAGCCATGAAGAAATTCAATATATTCTCATTTATTAGTGGATAATATAATAGATTACAATAATATATTAATATTGCTATTTAATGAATTAATATGTGATAGTATATAGTATAATATGATAAAATATGATAAATTTTGTGACCTGCGTCACCTTCTCGCCAGCAAGAACGGACACCAGGATCCTTCTGCAGCAAGCTTTATTCCAATGAAAATGA
>NW_021611072.1:0-3187 GCF_004785775.1 Grammomys surdaster | reverse complement strand
TGGAGTTTCTGCTTGGCTAAAGTAGGTGGCTACTTCAGGTTCAATTTTCCCTAAGCTGAGACTAACAGTTAAGGTCAACCCCATATATTATTGGGCACCTGCCTTAGATCAGTTTTATGTCTGATCCTGGTGGTATCCCCAACTTCCCATGCCAGTCATCTGAGATTTCATTCACTCTCATGGCCATCTTGCATCTTCTCAGTCTCTGCCCACACCTGATCCTGACCCCAAGCATTATCCTCCCCATCCCCTCTCCCACCCCATTTCCTCCTACCATCTGCCTCTTATGAGTATTTTATCCTCCTTCTATGTGAGATTCAAGCATCCTCACTTGTTCCTTCCTTCTTGTTTAGCTTCTTTGGGTCTGTAGAATATAGCATGCTTATCCTGTATATTGAGTCTAATATCCACTTTTTAGTGAGTATATACCTTTCTTATCCTTTTCTGAGTGGGTTATCTTACTCAGTAGGATATTCTTCTATGCCATTCATTAGCCTGCCCAGATTACTCTGTTTTTGGATTTAATAGCGGAATAATATTCCATTGTGTAGATATACCACAATGTCTTAGTCAGTCTTCAGCTGTGACCATCACTGGTTGTTTCCTGTTTGTGACTATAAACATAAAGCTGCTTTAAACAGTTGAACAGGTGTCTTTGTTCCATGAATGAGCAAGTTTGAAGTCATCAGAGAATGTATGTTTCATTGGGATAGCACTCTACTAAGGCTAGCTTAACTTGCCCCAGAGTACTCATTATGTGGAGAAAAAAAGTGGCTTATCTTTATAGTTCAGGACCCACAAGTCTGTTTACGGTGTAAGCAGAGGGGCTTAGACAATTGAGGGTCCCCTGAGATAAAAGGATGCTCTAGGTATCTTGATATGACAAAGAAGTCTTAGTGATCAGGGAAGGTAGGAGAGGGAATGAGTGCTTACCTGTAAGGTTTCTGAGCCACAGGTCTGCTGAAAGTGGCAGGATATTGCATATCCAGAGGGAATACAGGGTGCTAAGGGCAGATTAGAAGGCCTGAGAGGACTCAATGAGCATGGAAGATGGTGGAAAGGGAAGATGGCCTGAACGGTTCAGGTTCCCCAGGAGTGATGAAGGTGGGAGCAAAGGTAGTGGTAAGAATGTAAGAAGCTTTGATAGAAGTCTACTCAGGGCCTCACTGCATTCAATCTCTTAAAGAACAGTTTAAAGCTTAGCATGCCTCATGCTTCTAAATATCATGGAAGTAAAATGTGATCCATTTTACATAATATATTGTTCCATAGATTGTAATAGAAGCATAATTGTTTCCCAAAAAAGTGACAGATTCATGTGTGACTCTCCTGTTACAGCATAGAGTAGGACACACATTGTATCAGTTTGTGCAGAATATCAGGGAAGATGTACTTAAATGTGTGCTTATAAATTTCCAGTGATAGTTTGTGTCCTACCTAGAAGAACATGGAATTAGTTGTTAGCACTCCATCAGAGAGCATCTTGTCCTTGACCTTAATAATGGACTGTGCTACCTTAAAGTCACAGGTTTTGTTCTGCCACTACAGATCTTGAGTCAATGTTAAGTCCTTTCTCTCTGTCCCTCTCTAGGTGTTTGGAAAGTCCATTAGAGACCCTTACTATCACTCACTGCTTGCTGTCACATTCAGATATGAAGTATCTGTCTCAATGTCCAACCATCCAGAAGCTGAAACACCTGGAACTGAGTGGTGTTACCTTTGTACATTTAAATGATCATTTTTTAGGAAGCCTGCTACAAAGCCTGACAGCTACTCTGCAGACATTAAAGTTGGAGAACTGTATGATCATGGACATGCAACCATGTTCAAAAATTGTAAAGCTATCTTCTCAGCACTTTCATAGTATGAGTGACCAGAGAAGAAGTGAAATAGCTAGAGCAGACATTACAAAGAGCACAATGGACTAGAATAGGAGGACTCTGTGTCACCCTGCCTCTGGATTCCATCCAGCTTTTTGTATAGTATGGCTTACATACTATTCTGCAGTATATGGACGTATATTTTTATGAAGTATAAGTCTGACAGAACCTAGGAGTATTTTTGTATTAGACTGCTATCAATTTTAAGCTGTATCTCGGGGCTGGGGCAGACACAGAGTCAGTGGTCTGCTTCTGTCCTGTGGAGATACTGAATCGTGAGTCATCGAGGAGCCACTGCACTCAGAGCAGCTGAGGAGCCACTGCACTCAGAGCAGAAGGATTTCCAGATCCAAGAGGTGGCCTGAGTCCCAGAAGTTCTTCCACCCAGGAAATTAGGAGCATAAAGCCATAGAGACATCTGGACTCTGAGGATCTCTGCAACAAGCAAGATAACTGGAAATACACACAGTCTTACACAGTGAGGGCAGAAAACACTAGAATTAACCAGATAGCGAAAGGCAAGCACAAGAACATAAACAACAGAAACCAAAGTTTCTTGGCATCATCAGTACCCAGTTCTCCCAATATAGCAAGCCCTGGACACCCCATCACACCTCAAAAGCAGGATTCAGAGTTGAAATCACTTCTCATGATGATGATAGAGGATTATAAGAAGAAATTAAGTAACTCCCTTAAAGAAATACAGGAGAGTACAAGTAAACAGATAGAAGCCCTTAAAGAGGAATCACAGAAATCCCTTAAAGAAATGCAAGAAAACACAAAGAAGGAATTAAACAAAAACATTCAGGATCTGAAAATGGAAATAGAAACAATAAAGAACGTTCAAAGGGAGACAACCATGGAGATAGAAAACCTAAGAAAGAGATCAGGAGTCATAGATGCAAGCATCACCAACCGAATACAAGAGATAGAAGAGAGAATCTCAAATGCAGAAGATACGGCGGAAAATATTGACACAGTTGTCAAAGAAAATGCAAAATGCAAAAAACTCCTAACTCAAAACATCCAGGAAATCCAGGACACAATGAGAAGACCAAACCTAAGGATAATAGGTATAGATGAGAATGAAGATTCACAACTTAAAGGGACAGTAAATATCTTCAACAAAATTATTGAGAAAAACTTCCCTAACCTAAAGAACAAGATGCCAATAAACATACACGAAGCCTACAGAACGCCAAACAGACTAGACCAGAAAAGAAATTCCTCCCGTCACATAATATTCAAAACATCAGATGCTTTATTGATATTTTGTATTGTTCTTTCTGTTTCTATTTGGTTGATTT
>NW_021611071.1:0-4346 GCF_004785775.1 Grammomys surdaster | reverse complement strand
TATCTATTTTTTCCATTAATATTTGTGGTAGCCGGTTAGCTGTGCCTTCTGTGGTATTGGGCAGGCATATCAGTCCTCGGCTCCATAAGGGAACTGGGACTGGGGCATTCCCTTTATGGGTATGAGGGTCCTTCCCCATATCTGTGGCAAAGTTTTGTTGGTCTTGGTGGTGCCCGAGGTCACCAACATGGTCAGCAAGAGATTTGCCATGAGCTTTCAGCTTTAGAGAGAGAAAAGTGAACAAGGCATGATGGAGAGTATTTCAGGGGGACTCCTTCTGAGGGGGTACCATTCCCCCTCTTTTGTTTTTAAAGCCAATTTTTCAGAGTTCTTGTAAAATCAGGGCAGAAGCGCCAACAGTTGCTCCTTCCACACTCAGAGAGTCATGAAGGCCTTATTTAAGGATATATAAATCTATATTAATAATCTTTTGTCAAAGGACTTTTATAGCTCCACTGACAATTAATCAGACTATATGATATATCGATTAGAAATAGCTTTTTCTACTTTTTGTGAGATTACCTCTCTTTTGTCAATTAACTGTTGAGGAAGTTAGGGTTTACCTCTCTCTTGAGAATATTGAACAGAGATTTAAATTCTTTTGTGGAGAGCTTAAAATATTATCTTAGCCAATTTGCATCTCCTAGAAACTTGTGAAATTAATTTAAAATAAATAGACTCCCTTTTTTTAAAATCCTTTATCTGTGTGGGGTTTTTATTGGGTATTATACGTATTTACCTTTCAATGTTGTCTCCTTTCTCATTCTCCCCCCAAATCCCTTATCCCCTACCCCTTCCTCCTAATTTTTGTGATGGTGTGCTCCAAACATCCTCCCAGTCCCATCTCCCTGCTCTCGAATTCCAACACAGTAGGGGATCCAAACTTTTGGGGACCTTGGCCCTCCACTTTCACTGGAGTCTAACAAGGTCACCCTCAATTCCCTATACAGGTGCTTGAGTCCCTCCCTTTGTGCTCTCTGGTTGGTGGTTTAGACTTTGGGAGTTCTGGTTGAAACTTTTGATGCTCCTTCTAAAAAGGACCAACGCATTCATACTTTGGTCTTCCTTCTTCTATGTGAGTTTTATGTGGTCTATATGAAGATTCTTAGAAATTGTGAGCTTTTGGGCTAATATCCACTTATCAGTGAGTGCATACCATGTATGTTCCTTTGAGATTGGGTCATCTCACTCAAGATGATATTTTCCAGCTCCATCCATTTGCCTAGGAATTTTGTGAACTGATTGTTTTTAATAGCTGAGTAGTACTCCATTGTATAAATGTACCACATTTTCTGCATCCATTCTTCTGTTGAAGGGCATCTGGGTTCTTTCCAACTTCTGGCTATTATGAATAAGGCTGCTATGAACATGGTGGAGCATGTGTCCCTGTTGTATGTTGAAACTTCTTTTGGGTATATGCCCAGGAGTGGTATAGCTGGGTCCCTAGGTAACGCTATGTTCAATTTTCTGAGATACCGCCAGACTGCCTTCCATAGTGGTTGTACCAGTTTACAACCCCACCAACAGTGGAGGAGTGTTCCTCTTTCTCCACATCCTCGCCAACATGTACTGTCACCTGTGTTTTTGATCTTAGCCATTCTGACTGGTGTGAGGTGGAATCTCAGTGTTGTTTTCATTTGCATTTCCCTGATGACTAGGGATGCTGAACACTTCTTTAGGTGCTTCTCAACCATTCGAGCTTCCTCAGTTGAGAATTCTTTGTTCAGGTCTGTGCTCCATTTTTTAATAGGGTTCTTTGATTGTCTAGAGTCTAATTTCTTCAGTTCTATGTATACCTTGGATATTAGCCCTTTATCAGATGTAGGGTTGGTGAATATCTTTTCCCAATCTGTTGGTTGCCGCTCTGTCCTATTGACTGTGTCCTTTGCTTTACAGAAGCTTTGCAGCTTTATGAGGTCCCATTTGTCAATTTTTGGTCTTAGAGCACAGGCCATTGGCGTTCTGTTCAGGAACTTTTTCCCTGTGCCTATGTATTCCAGGCTTTTTCCCAGTTTCTCTTCTATTAGTTTCAGTGTGGCTGGTTTTAGGTGGAGGTCCTTAATCCACTTGGAATTGAGCTTTGTACAAGGAGATAAGTATGGATCAATTTTCATTTTTCTACATGCTGACCACCAGTTGGACCAGCACCATTTGTTGAAAATGCTATCTTTTTTCCATTCGATGGTTTTAGCCCCTTTGTCAAAGATTAAGTTACCATAGGTATGGGGGTTCATTTCTGGGTCTTCTATTCTATTCCACTGATCCTCCTGCCTGTCTCTGTTCCAATACCATGCAGTTTTTATCACTATTGCTTTGTAGTACAGCTTGAAGTCGGGGATGGTGATTCCTCCAGAAGTTCTTTTATTGCTGAGAGTAGTTTTCGCAATCCTGGGTTTTTTGTTATTCCAAATAAATTTTAAGATTGCTCTTTCTATCTCTGAGAAGAATTGAGTGGGAATTTTGATGGGGATTGCATTAAATCTGTAGATGGCTTTTGGCAAAATAGCCATTTTTACTATATTAATCCTTCCAATCCATGAGCATGGGAGATCTTTCCATCTTCTGAGATCGGCTTCGATTTCTTTCTTCAGGGGAATGAAGTTCTTGTCATACAGGTCTTTTACTTGCTTGGTTAGGTTCACACCAAGGTATTTTATATTATCTGTGACTATTTTGAAGGGTGTCATTTCCATAATTTCTTTCTCAGCCAGTTTATCTTTTGAGTAGAGGAAGGCTACTGATTTGCTTGAGTTAATTTTATATCCAGCCACTTTGCTAAAGTTGTTTATCAGGTTTAGGAGTTCTCTGGTGGAAGTTTTGGGGTCACTTAAGTATACTATCATATCATCTGCAAATAGTGAGATTTTGACTTCTTCCTTTCCAATTTGTATCCCTTTGACCTCCTTGTGTTGCCTAATTGCTCTGGCTAGGACTTCCAATACTATATTAAATAAGTAGGGGGAGAGTGGGCAGCCTTGCCTAGTCCCTGATTTTAGTGGGATTGCTTCAAGTTTCTCTCCATTTAGTTTAATGCTGGCTACTGGTTTGCTGTAAATTGCTTTTACTATGTTTAGGTATGGACCTTGAATTCCTGACCTTTCCAAGACTTTTATCATGAAGGGGTGTTGAATTTTGTCAAATGCTTTCTCAGCATCTAGTGAGATGATCATGTGGTTTTTTTCTTTGAGTTTGTTTATATAATGGATTACATTGATGGATTTCCGAATATTGAACCAACCCTGCATTCCTGGGATGAAGCCAACTTGATCGTGATGGATAATTGTTTTGATGTGTTCTTGAATTCGGTTCGCTAGAATTTTATTGAGTAATTTTGCATCAATGTTCATAAGGGAGATTGGCCTGAAGTTCTCTTTCTTTGTTGGGTCTTTGTGTGGCTTAGGTATGAGTGTAATTGTGGCTTCAAAGAATGAGTTGGGTAGTGTACCTTCTGTTTCTATTTTGTGGAATAGTTTGAAAAGAATTGGGATTAGGTCTTCCTTGAAGGTCTGATAGAATTCTGCACTAAAACCGTCTGGTCCCGGGCTTTTCTTTGTAGGGAGACTTTTAATGACTGCTTCTATTTCTTTTGGGGTTATGGGACTGTTTAGATGGTTTATCTGGTCCTGATTTAACATTGGCAACTGGTATTTGTCTAGGAAATTGTCCATTTCATCCAAATTTTCCAATTTTGTTGAATATAGGCTTTTGTAGTAGGATCTGATGATTTTTTTAATTTCCTCAGTTTCTGTTGTTATGTCCCCCTTTTGAGTTCTGATTTTATTAATTTGGATACTGTCTCTCTGCCCTCTGATTAGTCTAGCTAAGGGTTTATCTATCTTGTTGATTTTCTCAAAGAACCAGCTCCTGGTTTTATTGATTCTTTGGATAGTTCTTTTTGTTTCAATTTGGTTGATTTCAGCCCTGAGTTTAATTATTTCCTGCCTTCTACTCCTCTTGGGTGTATTAGCTTCTTTTTGTTCTAGGTCTTTCAGGTGCTCTGTCAAGCTGTTAGTGTATGCTCCCTCCAGTTTCTTTTTGTAGGCACTTAGAGCTATGAATTTTCCTCTTAGCACTGCTTTCATTGTATCCCATAAATTTTGGTATGATGTGTCATCATTTTCATTAAATTCTAAAAAGTTTTTAATTTCTTTCTTTATTTCTTCCCTTACCTGATTATCAAGGAGTAGGGTGTTGTTCAGTTTCCATGTAAATGTGGGCTTTCCATTCTCTTTGTCATTTTTGAAGACCAGCCTTAGACCATGGTGATCTGATAGGATGCAGGGAATTATTTCAATTTTCTTATATCTGTTGAGGCCTGTCTTGTGCCCAATTATATGGTCTATTTT
>NW_021611070.1:0-1583 GCF_004785775.1 Grammomys surdaster | reverse complement strand
GAACATGAATAATCCAGAGTCATCACTAATATTTAATAGTAAACCAGAAATAAAAAAAGCTGAAATATCAATACTCATCAGACATAGAAAATAGTAAGTCAGAAAGAAATGAACAGGAATACTCAATATTCAGCATTCATGGATAATAGAAAATCAGAAAAAAAAATCATGAATAATCAATAATCTGCATTCGTGTATAATGGTAAAGATGAAAAAAATGAACATGAATAATCGATAGTCATCAGTCATAGTTCATAGTAAATCAAAAATATATAAAGCTGAAATATCATTAGTCATCAGTCATAGATAATAGTAAGTCAGAAATAAATGAACATGAATAATCAATATTTACCATTCGTTGATAATACTAACTCAGAAATAAATTGACATGAATAATCAATAGTCATCAGTCATAGATAATAGTAGGTCAGAAATAAATGAACATGAATAATCAATATTCACCATTCATGGATAATGGTAAATCTGAAAAAAATGAACAAGAATAATCAATAGTCATCATTCATAGTTAATAGGAAATCAGAAACAAACGGAGATGAAATATCAATAATCATCAGTAATAGATAATAGTAAGTCAATATAAATGAACATCAGTCATAGATAATAGTAAGTCCAAAATAAATAAACATTAATAATCAGTATTGACCATTCGTGGATAATAGTAAAGAGAAATAAAAGAACATGAATAATCAATAGTCATTAGTCATAGTTCATGGGAAGTCAGAAATAAATAAAGCTGAAGTATCAAAAGTCATCAGTCATAGATAATAATAAGGCAGAAATAAATAAACATGAATAATCAATATTCACCATTCATGGATAAAGGTAAATCTGAAAAAAATGAACATGAATAATTAATAGTCATCAGTCATAGTTCATAGTAAATCAGAAATATATAAAGCTGAACTATCAATAGTCATCAGTCACATTTAATAGTAAACCAGAAGAAAATAAAGCAGAAATATCAATAGTCATCAGTCATAGATAATAGTAAGTTAGAAATAATTGAACAGGAATAATCAATATACAGCATTCGTGTATAATAGTAAAACAGATATGAATATCAATACTCATCACTAATGGATAATAGCAAATCAGAAATAAATGAACGGGAATAATGTATAGTCATCAGTCATTGTTCATGTGAAATCAGAAATAAATAAAGCTGAAGTATCAATATTCATCAGTCATAGATAATAGTAAGTCAGAAGTAAATGAACAAGAATAATCAATATTCACCAGTAGTTGATAATAGTAAATCAGAAATAAATGAACATGAATAATCAATATTTACCATTCGTGGATAATGGTAAATCTGAAAAATTGAACATGAATACTCAATAGTCATCAGTCATTGTTAATGGGAAGTCAGAAATAAATAAAGCTGAAATATCAATATTCATCAGTCATAGATAATAGTAAGTCAGAAGAAAATGAACAGGAATAATCAATATTCACCAGTAGTTGATAATAGTAAATCAGAAATAAACGAACTTGAATAATCAATAGTCACAATTCATATTTCAAGGGAAATCAGAAATAAATAAAACCGAAGTATTAATAGT
>NW_021611069.1:0-1624 GCF_004785775.1 Grammomys surdaster | reverse complement strand
GTTTGGTTTACTGCAGAAACACTTTTAACACCAGGCCATGTATCTTACATTGTTTCATATGGAATGTCCAAGTAAGTTGCTAGATTCCAGCAGAAGAGCACTATAGAACGTATTGAACATACTTCATGTAAAGATATATGCATTGAAGTGTTTTCTTACTTCCAGAGCTAAAGGCAAGTACAACACAGCTGGAAACACATAAATCATATTACAAGTGACATTTCAGTTAGGAATTGTGTTCAGTTTAAAGCAGAAACACTTTAATACCCGGCCATGTATTTTACATTGTTATATATGGAATGTCCATGTAAGTTGCTAAATTCCAGCAGAAAAGCACTATAGTACGTACTGAACAAACCTCATGTAAAGATACAGGCATTGCAGTGAATTCTTACTTCCAGAGCTAAAGGCAAGTACAACAGAGCTGGAAACACCTAAATCATGTTACATGTGACATTTCAGTTAGGAACTGTGTTTGGTTTAAAGCAGAAACACTTGTAACACCAGGCCATGTATCTTATATTGTTTCATTTGGAATGTTCAAGTAAGTTGCTAGATTCCAGCACAAAAGCACTAGAGAACATACTGAACAAACCTCATGTAAAGATACACGCATTGCAGTGTATTCATACTTCCAGAGCTAAAGGCAAGTACAACAGAGTTGAAAACACCTAAATCTTGTTACCTGTTACATTTCAGTTAGGAAGTGTGTTTGGTTTAAAGCAGAAACACTTTTAACATCCGCCCATGTAGCTTTCATTGTTATATATGGAATGTCCAAGATAGTTGCTAATTTCCAGCAGAAAATCACTTTAGAACATACTGAACAAACCTCATATAAAGATACATGCGTTTCAGTGTTTTCTTACTTCCAGAGCTAAAGTCTATTACAACAGAGCTGAAAACACCTAAATCATGTTACATGTGTCATTTCAGTTAGAAGGTGTGTTTGGTTTACTGCAGAAACACTTTTAACACCAGGCCATGTATCTTAAATTGTTTCATATGGAATGTTCAAGACAGTTGCTAGATTCCAGCAGAAAAGCACTATAGAACATTTTGAACATACTTCATGTAAAGATACATGCCTTGCATTGTTTTCTTACTTCCAGAGCTAAAGACAAGTAAAACACAGCTGGAAACACCTAAATCATGTTACCTGTGACATTTCTGTTAGGAATTGTGTTTGACTTAAAGCAGAAACACTTTTAACACCCGGCCATGTATCTTACATTGTTTCATATGGAACGTCCAGGTAAGTTTCTAGATTCCAGCACAAAAGCACTATAGAACATACTGAACAAACCTCATGTAAAGATACACGCATTGCAGTGTATTCTTACTTCTAGAGCTAAAGGCAAGTACAACAGAGCTGAAAAAACCTAAATCATGTTACCTCTGACATTTCAGTTAGGAAGTGTGTTTGGTTTAAAGCAGAAACACTTTTAACACCGGGCCATGTATCTTACATTGTTTCCTGTGGAATGTCCAAGTAAGTTGCTAGATTCCAGCAGAAAAGCACTGTAGAACATACTGAACAAACCTCATGTAAAGATACACGCATTGCAGTGTATTCGTACTTCCAGAGCTAAAGGCAAGTACAACAGAGCTGAAAACACCTAAA
>NW_021611068.1:0-1189 GCF_004785775.1 Grammomys surdaster | reverse complement strand
GCAAAACTCTCAATCACTATAGATGGTGAAACCAAGATATTCCATGAGAAAACCAAATTTGCACAATATCTTCCCACAAACCCAGCACTTCAAAGGATAATTGATGAAAAACGCCAACACAAAGAGGGAAACTACAACCTAGAAAAAGCAAGGAAGTAATCTTCCAAGAACCCCAAAAGAAGATAACTATACAAACATAACTTTACCTCTAATAGCAAAAAAAACAGGAAGCCACAATCATTTTTCCTTAATATCTCTTAACATCAATGGTCTCAATTCCCCCAATAAAAAGACGCAGACTATCAGACTGGATACACAAACAAGACCCAGAATTTTGCTGCATACAAGAAACGCACCTCAGTGACAAAGACAGACACTACCTCAGAATAAAAGGGTGGAAAACAATTTTCCAAGCCAATTGTCCCAAGAAACAAGCTGGAGTAGCCATTCTAATATCAAATAAAATCAACTTTCATCCAAAATTAATCAAAAAAGATAAAGAAGGACACTTCATACTCATCAAAGGAAAAATCTACCAAGGTGAACTCTCAATTCTGAACATCTATGCTCCAAATGCAAGGGCACCTACATACATAAAAGAAACTTTACTAAAGCTCAAAACACACATTATACCTCACACAATAATAGTGGGGGATTTCAACACCCCACTCTCAGCAATGGACAGATCATGGAAACAGAAACTAAACCGAGACACTTTGACATTAACAGAAGTTATGAACCAAATGGACTTAACAGACATCTATAGAACATTTCATCCTAAAACAAAAGAATATACCTTTTACTCAGCACCTCATGGTACCTTCTCCAAAATAGACCATATAATCGCTCACAAAGCAGGCCTCTACAGATACAAAAAGATTGAAATAATCCCTTGCATCTTATCAGATCACCACGGAATAAGACTGGTCTTTAATAATGACAAAACCAATGGAAAACCCACATGCACATGGAAACTGAACAACTCTCTACTCAATGATGACTTGGTCAAGGAAGAAATAAAGAAAGAAATTAAAAACTTTTTAGAATTCAATGAAAATGAGGACACATCATACCAAAACTTGTGGGACTCCATGAAGGCAGTGCTAAGAGGAAAACTCATAGCTCTAAGTGCCTACAAAAAGAAACTGGAAAGAGCACACACTAACAAGTTGACTGCACAACTAAAAGC
>NW_021611067.1:0-1523 GCF_004785775.1 Grammomys surdaster | reverse complement strand
AACCATCTAAATAGTCCCATAACCCCTCAGGAAATAGCAGCAGTCATCAAAAGCCTCCCCACTAAAAAAAGCCCAGGACCAGATGGTTTTAGTGCTGAATTCTATCAGACCTTCAAGGAAGACCTAATACCAATTCTCTTCAAACTATTCCACAAAATAGAGACAGAAGGAACACTACCCAATTCGTTCTATGAAGCTACAATTACACTCATACCCAAACCCCACAAGGACCCGACAAAGAAAGAGAACTTCAGACCAATCTCCCTTATGAACATCGATGCAAAAATACTCAATAAAATTCTAGCAAACCGAATCCAAGACCACATCAAAACAATCATCCATCATGATCAAGTAGGTTTTATCCCAGGAATGCAGGGATGGTTCAATATTCGGAAATCCATCAATGTAATCCACTATATAAACAAACTTAAAGAAAAAAACCACATGATCATCTCACTAGATGCTGAGAAAGCATTTGACAAAATTCAACATCCCTTCATGATAAAAGTCTTGGAAAGATCAGGAATTCAAGGCCCCTACCTAAACATAGTAAAAGCAATTTACAGCAAACCAGTAGCCAACATCAAGCTAAATGGAGAGAAACTTGAAGCAATCCCACTAAGATCAGGGACTAGACAAGGTTGCCCACTCTCCCCCTACCTATTCAATATAGTACTGGAAGTCTTAGCCAGAGCAATTAGACAGCAAAAAGAAGTCAAAGGGATACAAATAGGAAAGGAAGAAGTCAAAATATCGCTATTTGCAGATGATATGATAGTATACTTAAGTGACCCCCAAACTTCCACCAGAGAACTCCTAAACCTGATAAACAACTTCAGCAAAGTGGCTGGTTATAAAATCAACTCAAACAAATCAGTAGCCTTCCTCTACATGAAAGATAAACAGACTGAAAAAGAAATTAGGGAAATGACACCCTTCACAATAGTTGCAAATAATATAAAATACCTTGGTGTGAATCTAACCAAGCAAGTGAAAGACCTGTATGACAAGAACTTCAAGTCTCTGAAGAAAGAAATTGAAGAAGATCTCAGAAGATGGAAAGATCTCCCATGCTCATGGATTGGCAGGATTAATATAATAAAAATGGCCATCTTGCCAAAAGCAATCTACAGATTCAATGCAATCCCCATTAAAATCCCAACTCAATTCTTCACAGAGTTAGAAAAGGAAATTCTCAAATTCATATGGAATAACAAAAAACCCAGGATAGCGAAAACTATTCTCAACAATAAAAGAACTTCTGGAGGAATTACCATCCCTGACCTCAAGCTGTACTACAGAGCAATAGTGATAAAAACTCCCTGGTATTGGTACAGAGACAGGCAGGAAGATCAATGGAATAGAATTGAAGACCCAGAAATGAACCCACACTCCTATGGTCACTTGATCTTTGACAAAGGAGCTAAAACTGTCCAGTGGAAAAAGGACAGCATTTTCAACAAATGGTGCTGGTTCAACTGGAGGACAACATGTAGAAGAATGAAAATTGATCCATCTTATCC
>NW_021611066.1:0-2381 GCF_004785775.1 Grammomys surdaster | reverse complement strand
TATAGAACATACTGAACAAACCTCATGTAAAGATACACGCATTGCAGTGTATTCTTCCTTCCAGAGCTAAAGGCAAGTACAAAAGAGCTGTAAACACCTAAATCATGTTACCCCTGACATTTCAGTTAGGTAGTGTGTTTGGTTTAAACCTGAAAGTCTTTAAACACCTAGCGATGTAACTTTCATTGTTATACATGGAATGTCCAAGTAAGTTGCTAAATTCTAGCAGAAAAGCACTATAGAACGTACTGAACAAAGCTCATGTAAAGATACAGGCATTGCAGTGAATTCTTACTTCCAGAGCTAAAGGCAAGGACAACACAGCTGAGAACACCTAAATCATGTTACCTGTGACATTTCAGTTAGGAAGTGTGTTTCGTTTACAGGAGAATCACTTTTAACACCGGGCCATGTATCTTAGATTGTTTCATATGGAATGTCCAAGTAAGTTGCTAGATTCCAGCAGAAAAGCACAATAGAACATACTGAACAAACCTCATGTAAAGATACTCGCATTGCAGTGTCTTCTTACTTCCAGAGCTAAAGGTAAGTACAACACAGCTGAAAACACCTAAATCTTGTTACCTGTGACATTTCAGTTAGGAAGTGTGTTCGGTTTAAGCAGAAACACTTTTAACACCCGGCCATGTATCTTACATTGTTTCATATGGAATGTCCAAGTAAGTTGTGAGATTACAGCAGAAAAGCAATATAGAACATACTGAACAAACCTAATGTAAAGATACAGGCATTGCAGTGTTTTCTTACTTCCAGAGCTAAAGGCAAGTACAACACAGCTGAGAACACCTAAATCATTTTACCTGTGACATTTCAGTTATGAAGTGTGTTTGGTTTACAGGAGAAACACTTTTATCACCGGGCCATGTATCTTTCATTGTTACATATGGAATGTCCAAGTAAGTTGCTAGATTCCAGCAGAAAAGCACTGTAGAACATACTGAACAAACCTCATGGAAAGATACACACATTGCAGTGTTTACTTACTTCCAGAGCTAAAGGCAAGTACAACAGAGCTGAAAACACCTAAATCATGTTACCTGTGACATTTAAGTTAGGAAGTGTGTTTTGTTTAAAGCAGAAACACATTTAACACCCGGCCATGTATCCTACATTGTTTCATTTGGAATGTCCAAGTAAGTTGCTAGATTCCAGCAGAAAAGCACTATAGAATGTACTGAACAAATATCATGGTTAGATACACGCATTGCAGTGTATTCTTACTTCCAGAGCTATAGGCAAGTACAACACAGCTGAAAACACCTAAATCATGTTACCTGTGCCATTTCAGTTAGGAACTGTGTGTGGTTTAAAAAGAAACACTTTTAAAACCCGGCCATGTATCTTTCATTGTTACATATGGAATGTACAAGTAAGTTGCTAGATTCCAGCAGAAAAGCACTATAGAATGTATTGAACAAACATCATGTAAAGGTAGATGCACTGAAGTGTATTCTTACTTCCAGAGCTAAAGGGAAGTACAACAGAGCTGAAAACACCTAAATCATGTTAACTCTGACATTTCAGTTAGGAAGTATGTTTGGTTTAGCAGAAACACTTTTAACACCCAGCCATGTATGTTTCATGGTTACATATGGAATGTCCATGTAAGTTGCTCGATTCCAGCCGAAAAGCACTATAGAATGTATTGAACAAACATCATGTAAAGATACACGCATTGCAGTGTATTCTTACTTCCAGAGCTAAAGGCAAGTACAACAGAGCTGAAAACACCTAAATGATGTTACATGTGACATTTCAGTTAGGGAGTGTGTTTGGTTTACTGCAGAAACACTTGTAACACCCGGGATGTATCTTTCATTGTTACATATGGAATGTCCAAATAAGTTGCTAGATTCCAGCAGAAAAGCACTATAGAACTTATTGAACAAACCTCATGTAAAGATACAAGCATTGCAGTGTTTTCTTACTTCCAGAGCTAAAGGCAAGTACAACAGTGCTGAAAACACCTAAATCTTGTTACCTGTGACATTTCAGTTAGGAAGTGTGTTTGGTTTAAAGCAGAAACACTTTTAATACCCGGCCATGTATCTTTCATTGTTACATATGGAATGTCCAAATAAGTTCCTAGATTCCAGCAGAAAAGCACTATAGAACTTATCTAACAAACCCAAAGTAAAGATACATGCATTGCTGTGTATTCTTACTTACAGAGCTAAAGGTAAGTACAACACAGCTGAAAACACCTAAATCTTTTTACCTGTGACATTTCAGTTAGGAAGTGTGTTTGGTTTAAAGCAGAAACACTTTTAACACCGGGCCATGTATCTTACATTGTTTCATATGGAATGTCCAAGTAAGTTGCTAGATTCCAGCAGAAAAGCAATGTAGAACATACTGAA
>NW_021611065.1:0-1257 GCF_004785775.1 Grammomys surdaster | reverse complement strand
AATGGACTTAACAGACATCTATAGAACATTTCATCCTAAAACAAAAGAATATACCTTTTTCTCAGCACCTCATGGTACCTTCTCCAAAATAGACCATATAATTGGTCACAAAACAAGCCTCTACAGATACAAAAAGATTGAAATAATCCCTTGCCTCTTATCAGATCACCATGGAATAAGACTGGTCTTTAATAATGACAAAACCAATGGAAAACCCATGTGCACATGGAAACTGAACAACTCTCTACTCAATGATGACTTGGTCAAGGAAGAAATAAAGAAAGAAATTAAAGACTTTTTAGATTTCAATGAAAATGAGGACACATCATACCAAAACTTGTGGGACTCCATGAAGGCAGTGCTAAGAGGAAAACTCATAGCTCTAAGTGCCTACAAAAAGAAACTGGAAAGAGCACACACTAACAAGTTGACTGCACAACTAAAAGCCCTAGAACAAAAAGAAGCAAATACACCCAGGAGGAGTAGAAGGCAGGAAATAATCAAACTCAGGGCTGAAATCAACCAAATAGAAACTGAAAGAACAATACAAAATATCAATAAAACCAGGAGTTGGTTCTTTGAGAAAATCAACAAGATAGATAAACCGTTAGCCAGATTAACCAGAGGGCACAGAGAGAGTATCCAAATTAATAAAATCAGAACTGAAAAGGGAGACATAACAACAGAAACGGAAGAAATTAAAAAAATCATCAGATCCTACTACAAAGGCCTATACTCAACAAAACTGGAAAACCTGGATGAAATGGACAATTTCCTAGACAGATACCAGGTACCAAAATTAAACCAGGAGCAGATAAACCATCTAAATAGTCCCATAACCCCTCAGGAAATAGCAGCAGTCATTAAAAGTCTCCCCACTAAAAAAAGCCCAGGACCAGATGGTTTTAGTGCTGAATTCTATCAGACCTTCAAGGAAGACCTAATACCAATTCTCTTCAAACTATTCCACAAAATAGAGACAGAAGGAACACTACCCAATTCGTTCTATGAAGCTACAATTACACTCATTCCCAAACCCCACAAGGACCCAACAAAGAAAGAGAACTTCAGACCAATCTCCCTTATGAACATCGATGCAAAAATACTCAATAAAATTCTAGCAAACCGAATCCAAGACCACATCAAAACAATCATCCATCATGATCAAGTAGGTTTTATCCCAGGAATGCAGGGATGGTTCAATATTCGGAAATCCATCAATGTAATCCACTATATAAACAAACTTAAAGAAAAAAA
>NW_021611064.1:0-6394 GCF_004785775.1 Grammomys surdaster | reverse complement strand
TCTGTCTCTCTGTCTCTCTGTCTGTCTGTCTGTAGGTCCTCTTGTGTACCTTTTTTCCCCCAGATTCTGACTCCTCTCACTTCCCCCAAACATGCTCTTTTACAAAATATCTGTTACATGTTTTGATTGCTAATGACCTGCTGACAGAGCATAGCTTTTATTTCTTAATGACATATTTTCCTTGCCGTTATTTATTGTATTCCTATGCTGGTATCTAGCTATCTGGATTTGAGATGATGATTGGTCTAGGTACTGGTTTCTGTGTTTGTCTTGTTTGTTTTAAAGTTTTATTCCTGGGTTACTACTCGATTTTTGGATTTTCAGAGACTGTGAGCTTTTGAGCCAATATCCAATTGTCATTGAGTGCATACCATGTGTGTTCTTTTGTGATAGGGTCACCTCCCTCAGGTTGATATTTTCTAGCTCCACACATTTATGTAAGAATTTCTTGAATTCATGGTTTTTAAAAGCTGTGAAATTTTTGAGGTTTTTTGGTCTTACTGTGCAGTGCCTATCCTCTTGAGGACCTTCAATCCTCCCCTAACTCTTCCACAACAGTCCCCAGGTCCATTCAATGTTTAACTGTGGTTCTCTGCAGCTGTTCCAGTCAGTTTCTGGATGGAGGCTCTCAATGGACAATTATGCAAGGCTCCTGAGTGGGAGGATAACAGAGTGTCCTTAATAATGTTATGGATTAAAGCTTGCCAGTAAGGTGTGTCTCCAGTTGGGCAACTTTTCATTGGCCATTCCCTCAATCTCTGCTATAGCCATACCCTGCATTTCTTTAGATAGGACAAATTTTGTTCTGTGTGTCAACTGTGTTGTTGAATTTGATCCTTCAGCTTTGTTCTCATGATCCCATACATTCACCATTTGGTCTCTGTCCCTAAATCACATAAGATACTGTATAAATATTTGTGATTCAGTGTTAATTTATTTTGCAAGCCTGTTGGTTTTGTATTTTTAACTTTATTATTTTTGTTTTTCCAGGACAAACTTTTTCTCTGAAGCCCTATCTGTCCTCATAGTAGATATAGAATCTACACAAGCCACCTGACATGTTATTGTAAAATAAGTACAGGCTTCTGTGCTGCTCTTCATCAACTTCTTTAATTTTGAAATTTGTCCAAATATGTAGGTTATATTCTATTTTTAAGTATGGCATATGCTCATGATATCAATACTACCTGTGGCTTCAGAGTCATTGGATTCCAGGTGTATGATGTTCTGCCTTACTCCTGTGTTTCTCCTGAAATTTTTGGACAAATAGGAGTATTTTACCTGTGTGAATGAATATGATTATCATATGTACCTGTTCTTTATTTTTGACAGAATGTGGACTCAGAACTCTTGATCTTCATGTTATGGGTAGTCGTTAGTCCCCATGTAGATATTTGAAATTGACCACCATTACGTGGAAGACCAGCCAGAGCTTTCCACTTCTGAGTTATCTCATTCTCCTGCCCTATGTTGCTTATTTATGATCAACATTTATATTATTAATATTTTTTTCTGTCCATTTGAATCTGTTTAAACATTTATTCCGTTTTAGTTAAATTTTATTAATATAGCATTTTAAACTGGTACACTTTACATTTCTCTAAGATGAATACAGAACTGCTTTTAATGTCTAATTCTTTGTAGGAACTTCAGTAAAGAACGATGAGTTCTCTCTATCATTTCTGTTCTCTTGGTTGATTTTTACAGGTGCATGAGTGTCTTAATATGTTACTTTTGCTGTCCTGAAACTTGTTGCATTGACCGTGATGGCATCAAGCTCAAGGACATATACCTGCCTGTCCCTCTGGGATTAAAGACATTAGCAAAAACACCCAGGTTGTCCATCATTTATATACCTATAATTGTTCATACAATTTCTTTAATGTGTGCTCAGTGCTATTGGTCTGTTTCCCTCTCCATCTCCCTCTCAATTGGCATTTCTCTTGCAAAGCTATATCCTATTCAGTGGGTTCAGAAGCAACACATGCAATACTCATAACACAATTTCCTTTTAAAATGACATGGCGATTAGATTATAACTTCTGTGTCCAAGAAATAAATGATGGTAGCACGAGAAATATATGATTATATTGTCTAGGAAGCATACCCTTATTTACAGTGATGTCAGTATCATGCTTTGTGTTGTACACATATTTTAGGATGCAATAAATATTGATGATGTGCATATCAACTTCACTAAAGAAGAGTGGGATTTGCTGGATCCTTGCCAGAAGAATCTCTACAAAGATGTGATGCTGGAGACCTACTGGAACCTCACTGATATAGGTAAGACTGTGAATTTTCTTTTGTTTTTCAAAATAAGGGGACAAATATTTCTTGACTATTGATGACACTCTGTTATTTGAAATGGGGACATGGAAGACTGAGTAAAATAAATCAGAGTCAGTGCTGTGAAAAACCACAGTAAGTTGACTTTTGCCTAATTTCCAATACTATATCATTCATTTTCTCATACTGTGTTTTAGGGTACAATTGGGAAGACCACCATATTGAAACAGAATTTCAAAATTCTAGAAGGTACGAAAGGTAATGTTAATGTGCAAACTGAAACATATATGCCTCTGAGACAATTTTAATATGTCCTGGAAACTGGAAAGTAAAGGAAGCATGTAAAATATCAGTCCTTTAAGTATAGCTATGATTAAAATATTCTCACAAAGCCATGGGCCTTAATGTCAGTTATCTGATTTGTGTTTGCAAGGCATTCCTCTAAGGAAGGAGACATAGAAACAATATCTTAAGAGATGCCTTTATTTGATTTGTAACTCTATTAGAGCTATGCTGTGGAACTACCAATCTGATCAGTCTCATAATATTTAGATGTTGCACATTGAATAGTGATAAACATATATCCAAAGCCATGCAATAAGTAAATAGTCTGTGGTAAATTCAGTGATACTCATATTTTTGTAGTGACATTGTTAAGTTTACTGAGAGGTCAGTTTATGAGAATCAAGAATGTTGCTGTGGAGAAACCTCAATCCACATACAGTATGTCTCGAAGAAATGAAAAGTCAAATGATGTTAATTCAATGTGGAAAGCTTTCATTTCTTCTTTTTATGCGTATATCAAGTGTCAGAAAAAAAAAACTATATGTGCATAGGAATATTTAAAGGAGCAACATCCCTATCTTTACTCCAGAACAGTGAGAAGATATGTAGTATTTTGCCTTTGAAAGATTTTCTAAATATAGTAGAAGTTTGTAATTAATTGGTTTTCTGACTTTATAGGGAACATCCCCATAGTCACACTGCAGAATATCCCCTTGGGTACTAGAATTGTGTAAATTTTTGTTTTTCCTGGTTCACAGTGCTAATGTGGGATGATTCACACTATAGAAAATTTATGAATATAATCAGTGTTATAAAGGTCTCCTTTTTGCATTTTCCTTCAGATACATGAAACACATCATATAGAAATCTCATAGAGACAAAGGATGTTATACCTGTGAGCCATGTAGTAAATATTCCTGTCATCACAGGTGTTTTCAAAGAGGCATCAAGCCAAAGTTGGGGAGAACACTATGAACATATGAAGTGGTAAAATCTTAAGATATGGTTCTTCTTTACTATTAAACCAAAATGTAAAATTTATTCATATTGACCAAAAGATTGATCAGGGTAATGAAAGTGGTAAAGCTTTCACTTGTGCCAATTATCATTGCAGGCATGTAAGAAGTCATAGCAGGACGAAACCATATGAATGTAATCAGTTTGGTAAAGCCTTTACAAGTCCCAGTCATCTCCAATATCATAAAAGAACACATACTGGAGAGAAACCTTATGAATGTAATCATTGTGGTAAAGCCTTTGCAAGACCCAGTCATCTCCAACGTCATAAAAGAACACATACTGGAGAGAAACCTTATGAATGTAATCATTGTGGTAAAGCATTTGCAATACAGAGTAATCTCCAATGTCATAAAAGAACATATACTGGAGAGAAACCTTATGAATGTAATCAATGTGGTAAAGCCTTTTCAGATCAGAGTACTCTCAAAAGTCATAAAAGAACACATACTGGAGAGAAACCATATGAATGTAATCAATGTGGTAAAGCCTTTTCACGTCACAGTAATCTCCAACATCATAAAAGAACACATACTGGAGAGAAAGCTTATGAATGTATTCAGTGTGGTAAAGCCTTTTCAGAACACAGTACTCTCAAAATTCATAAAAGAATACATACTGGAGAGAAACCTTATGAATGTAATCAATGTGGTAAAGCCTTTTCAAAACAGAGTAATCTACAATGTCATAAAAGAACACATACTGGAGAGAAACCTTATGAATGTAATCAATGTGGTAAAGCCTTTTCAGATCAGAGTATTCTCAAAGGACATAAAAGAACACATACTGGAGAGAAACCTTATGAATGTAATCATTGTGGTAAAGCCTTTGCAATACAGAGTAATCTCCAATGTCATAAAAGAACACATACTGGAGAGAAACCTTATGAATGTAATCAATGTGGTAAAGCCTTTGCAATACAGAGTTATCTTCAAAAACATAAAAGAACACATACTGGAGAGAAACCTTATGAATGTAATCACTGAGGTAAAGCCTTTTCAGATCAGAGTATTCTCAAAAGTCATAAAAGAACACATACTGGAGAGAAACCTTATGAATGTAATCAATGTGGTAAAGTCTTTTCACAACAGAATAATCTCCAATATCATAAAAGAACACATACTTGAGAGAAACCTGATGAATTTATTCAATGTAGTTAAGCCTTTTCACGTCAGAGTGATCTCCAACATCATAAAAGAACACATACCGGAGAGAAACCTCATGCATACTCAATGTGGTAAAGCATTTTCACAACAGCATACTCTACAATATCATAAAAGGAAACATTGTGCAAATAACCCTTAAGAATGTAATTAACATGATAAAGCCTACTTACAAGGGAGATGTCTCCAAAACTGTAGAAGACCACATACTGGAGAGAAATCTTATTAATATAATCCATGTGACAAAAGGCTTTTTACAAAATTATTTTCTGCAAAAGTATAAGAGAGCCTATGTTGGAGAAGAACTATGAATGTAATTGTACTGGCTGGTTTTGTGTGGAACTTGACATGGGCTGGAGTTATCACAGAGAAAGGAGCTCCATTTGAGGAACTGCCTCCATGAGATTCAGCTGTATAGCATTTTATGAATTAGTGATAATTTGAGAGGGCCCACTGTGGGTCTCATCATTCTTGGGATGGTAGTCTTGGGTTCTATGGGACTTTGTTATTTTCCAAGAACTACAACTTCAGCATTCCAGGAAGCTACCTGTTCCCTGGGCAGGTGAGTCATATAGGTTAATTTTGGGCATTACGCAACCTTGATCTGTTGACATCATAATCTCTTCGCCTATACACATTGTTCCTCTAATAAATAGCGTGATGTCAAGCCAGGGGAAGCTATCCAGTAAATAACATCCTTCCATGGCCTCTGGATCAGCTTCTGCTTTTCGACTTGCTTAATTCCAGTCCTGACTTCCTTTGGTGAGGAACAGCAACTTGGAAGTGTAAGCTCCATAAACCCTTTCCTCCCCAACTTCCTTATAGTTCATCATATATGTACAAGAATAGAAACCCTGACTAAGACAGTATTCAGTGTGTTAAAGCCTTTGCACTTCCTACTTCTTTCCCAAACATAAAATACCCATACTGGAAGGAAACCTCACAAATGCAATCAATGAGTTAAAGACTTTTCACAACCTTGTAGTCTCTATTATTATAAAACAGCACATAATAGAGAGAAATCTTATGAATGTAATCAGTGTTCTAAAGCATTTGAAAGTCATGGTCCTCTGCAGTCTTATAAAAGAGCCATACAAGAGATAAATGAATGCTATCGACATGGTACAGCATTTGCATATCATTGTTCTTTAAAGACAAAAAAAATCACTCTGGAGAGAACCCCTGTTAATGTAATCACTGTGGTAAAACCTTGTGAATTCACTCTCATCTGCAAATACATAATAGAACACTTTCAAGAGAGCACCCTTCTCAAAGTAATTAGTGTATTAAGCTCTTGGGAGTTACAGTTATCCCCCAATACATAAAACAACTCATAATGTAGAGAAACTGCATGAATGTCATGAATGATTTAAAGCCTTTCCAGGACAGTCATCTCTGAATACACAAAAGAAAATGTGCAGGAGAGAAACCTCATGAATTTAGTCAATGTTAGAAAGCATTTGCATATCACAGTTGTCTCCAAACACATGAAGGTGCACATGGTGGAGAGAGGCCCTATGAGTGTAATGCATGTGGTGTCACTGTCTTCTCCAAATACTTCAAGGAATACACACTTTAGAGAAATCTTATGACTGAAATGAGCATGGAAAAGCCTGTTTATATCACTATAGTTTCCAAAG
>NW_021611063.1:0-1833 GCF_004785775.1 Grammomys surdaster | reverse complement strand
AGTCCATTGATGTTAAGAGATATTAAGGAGAGGGTGTTGTTGCTTCCTGTCATTTTTGCTAATAGTGGAGGCATCCTTTGTGTGGTAATCTTCTTTTGGGTTTGATGGAAAAGGATTATTTTCTTGCTCTTTCTAGGGTATGATTGTCCTCCATGTATTGGAGCTTTCCTGCTTTTATCCTTTGTAGTGCTGGATTTGTGGGAAGATACTGTGTAAATTCGTTTTTGTCATGGAATATCTTGGTTTATCCCTCTATAGTAATTGAGAGTTTTGCTGGGTAAAGTAGCCTGGGCTGGCATTTATGTTCTCTTAGGGTCTGTATGATATTTGTCCAGGATCTTCTGGCTTTTATAGTATCTGGTGAGAAGTCAGGTGTAATTCTGATAGGTTTGCCTCTATATGTTACTTGTCCTTTTTCCCTTACTGCTTTTAAAATTCTTTCTTTGTTTTGTGCATTTTGTGTCTTGATTATTATGTGACCGTAGGTTTTTCTTTTTTGATCTAGTCTGTTTGGTGTTCTGTAGGCTTCTTGTGTGATTATGGGCATCTCATTCCTTAGGTTAGGGACGTTTTCCTCAATAATTTTGTTGAAGATATTTACTGGCCCTTTAAGTTGGGAATCTTCACTTTCATCTATACCTATTATCCTTAGGTTTGGTCTTCTCATTGCGTCCTGGATTTCCTGGATGTTTTGTGTTAAAAACTTTTTGTATTTTGCATTTTCTTTGACAGTTGTGTCAATATTTTTGAAGGTGTCTTCTGCACCTGAGATTCTTTCTTCTATCTCTTGTATTCTGTTGGTGATGCTTGTTTCTATGACTCCTGATTTCTTTCTTAGGTTTTCTATCTCCAGGGTAGTCTCCCTTTGTGGTTTCTTTATTGTTTCTACTTCCATTTTTAGTCCTGGATGGTTTTGTTCAATACCTTCATCTGTTTGTTTGTGTTTTCTTGTATTTCTTTAAAGGATTTTTGTGTTTTTTTAAGGACTTCTTTCTGTTTACCTGTGCTCTCTTCAAGTTTTTTGATAGAGTTATTTATATCCTTCTTATAGTCTTCTATCATCATCATTAGAAGTGATTTTATATCTGGTTCTTGCTTTCCTGATGATATGGGGAGGACATTCAAGATGAAATCTTCTAGTTCCATCTATTTGCCTGAAAACTCATGATGTTCTCATCTTTAATAGCTGATGAGTATTCTGTTGTGAAAGTGAACCACATTTCCTGTATCCATTCTTCTGTTGAAGAACATCTGAGATGCTGTCTTTCTTGGCTGTTATGAATAAGGCTACTATGGACATAGGAGAGAATGTCTCTTTATGGTATGGTTGAGCATCATTTGGGTGTATGCCTAGGAATGTTCTTCAGGTAGAACTATTTACAAATTTCCTTATTTGCAATAAGAAACTACCAGATTGATTTCCAGAGTGGTTGTGTCAGTCTGTACTCCCATCAGCAATGTAGAAAGTTTCCCCTTTCTTCACATTCCCTCCAGTATGTTCTGTTACTTGAGTTTCTGACCTTAGTAATTATGATTCATGTAAGGTAGAATGTCAGGTTTCTTTAGATTTGCACTTTGCTGATAACTAAGGTTGTTCAACATTTTCTTATGTGTTTCTGTGCCTTTATGTCTTTCTGTACCTCTTTTGAGAATTCTCTTTTTACTAATGTACCACATTTTTAACAGGGTTTTTTGGATTATTTCAAAGTATAAACTTTGATTTCATTTTACATTTTGAGTATTAGACCTCTGATGGATATAACATTAATAAAAATCTTTTCCCAGTCTTTAGATTGCCCCTTTGTCCTATTGACAGTGTCCTTTTCCCCACAG
>NW_021611062.1:0-3404 GCF_004785775.1 Grammomys surdaster | reverse complement strand
TAGAGTTCATAGTAAACCAGAAATATATAAATGTGAAATATCACTAGTCATCAGTCATAGATAATAGTAAGTCAGAAATAAATGAACATGAATAATCAATATTCAGCATTCATAGATAATAGTAAATCAGAAAAAAATGAAATTGATTAATCAATAGTCATCAGTCATAGTTAGTTGTAAACAAGAAAAATCTAAAGCTGAAATATCAATAGTCATCAGTCATAGATAATATTAATTCAGAAATAAATGAACATGAAAAACCAATAGTCATATGTCAAAGTTAATAGGAAATCAGAAATATATAAAGGTGACATAACATTAGTCATCAGTCATAGATAATAGTAAGTCAGAAATAAATGAACATGAATAATCAACATTCAGCATTCGTGGATAATAGTAATCAGAAACAAACGAAAATGATTAATCAATAGTCATCAGTCAGAGTTCATAGTAAACCAGAAATATATAAAGGTGAAATATCATTAGTCATCAGTCATAGATAATAGTAAGTCAGAAATAAATAAACATTAATAATCAACATTCAGGATTCATGGATAATATTAAATCAGAAACAAATGAACTTGATTAATCAATAGTCATCAGTTAGAGTTCATGGGAAAGCAGAAATAAGTAAAGCTGAAATATCAATAGTCATCAGTCATAGATAATAGTAAGTCAGAAATAAATGAAAATGAATAATCAATAATAACAATTCATGGATAATAGTAATTCAGAAATAAATGAACTTGAATAAACAATAGTCATATGTCATAGTTAATAGGAAATCAGAAATATATAAAGGTGAAATATCATTAGTCAACAGTCATAGATAATAGTAAGTCAGAAATAAATGAACATGAATAATCAATATTCTGCCTTCGTGGATAATAGTAAATCAGAAACAAACGAACTTGATTAATCAATAGTCATCAGTCAGAGTTCATAATAAATCAGAAATATATAAAGCTGAAATATCAATAGTCTTCAGTCATAGATAATAGTAAGTTAGAAATAAATGAACAGGAATAATCAATATTCACCAATAGTTGATAATGTTAAATGATACATGAATGAACATGAATAATCATTATTCACCTTTCGTGGATAATAGTAAATCAGAAATAATTGAACATGAATACTCAATAGTCATCAGTCATAGTTCATGGGAAGTCAGAAATAAATAAAGCTGAAGTATCTACAATCAACAGTCATAGATAATAGTAAGTCAGAAAAAAATGAACAAGAATAACCAATATTCAGAATCCTGGATAATATTAAATCAGATATAAATGAACATGAATAAAGAATATCCACCATTCGAGGATAATTTTAAATCTGAAAAAAAATGAACATGAATAATTGATAGTCATCAATGATAGTTCATAGTAAATCAGTAATATATAAAGCTGAAATATCAATAATTATCAGTCATAGATAATTGTAAGTCAGAAATAAACAGGAATAATCAATATTCACCATTCGTGGATACTAGTATATCAGATATAAATGAACATGAATAATCAATAGTCATCAGTCATAGTTCATAGTAAATCAGAAAAATATAAAGCTGAAATATTAGTAGTCACAGTCATAGATAATAGTCATAAGTAAATGAATATGAATAATCAATATTCACCAATCATTGATAATAGTAAATCAGAAAAAAACGATCATGAATAATCAATATTCACCAATCATGGATAATGGTAAATCTGAAAAAAATGAACATGAATATTCAATAGTCATCAGTCATAGTTAATAGGAAATCAAAAACAAAAAAAGCTGAAATATCAATAGTCATCAATCATAGATAATAGTAAGTCAGAAATAAATGAACAGGAATAATCAATACTCACCATTCTTGGTTAATAGGATATCATATATAAATGAACATGAATAATCAATAGTCATCAGGAATATTTAATAGTAAACCAGAAATAAATAAAGGTGAAATATCAATAGTCATCAGTCATAGATAATAGTAAATCAGAAATAAATCGACATGAATAATAAATATTCACGATTCGTGGATAATAGTAAATCAGAAATAAATGAACATGAATAACCAATACTCATCAGTCATACTTCATGGGAAATCAGGAATAAATAAAGCTGAAATATCAATATTCATCAGTCATAGATAATAGTAAGTTAGAAAAAATGAAAAGCAATAAGCAATATTCACCAAAGGATGATTATAGTAAATCAGACATAAATGAACATGAATAATCAGTATTCACTAATCGTGGATAATGGTAAATCTGAAAAAAATGAACATGAATAATCAATTGTCATCAGTCATATTTCATAGTAAATCAGAAATATACAAACCTGAAATATCAATAGTCATCAGTCATAGAAAATAGTATGTTAGAAATGAATGAACATGAATAATCAATATTCACCATTGCTGGATAATAGTAAATCAGATATAAATGAATATGAATAATCAATATTCATCAGTCATTGTTCATGGGAAATCAGAAATAAATATAGCTGAAATATCATTAGTCAGCAGTCATAGTTAATAGTAATTCAGAAATAAATGAACAGGAACAATCGATATTCAGCATTCATGGATAATAGTAAATCACATATAAATGAACATGAATAATCAATAATCATCAGTCATAATTAATAGGAAATCAGAAATAAATAAACTTGGAATATCATTAGTCATCAGTCATAGATGATAGTAAATCAGAAATAAATGAACAGGAATAATCAGTATTTACCATTCGTGAATAATAGTTAAGCAGAAATAAATGAACATGAATAATCAATATTCATCAGTCATATTTAATAGGAAATCAGAAATTAGTAAAGCTGAAATATCAATCATCATCAGTCATAGATAATAATAAGTCAGAAATAAATGAACAGGAAAAATCAGTATTCACCATTCGTGGATAATATTAAATCATAAATAAATGAACATGAATAATCAATAGTCATCATTAATAGATAGTAATAAACCAGAAATATATAAAGCAGATATATCAATAGTCATCAGTCATAGATAAGAACAAGTCAGAAATAAATAAAAAGGAATAATCAATATTCACCATTGTCCAAAAAGAGCAAATCAGAAATAAATGAACATTAATGATCAATATTCACCATTCGTGGATAATAATAAATCAGAAATAAATGAACACGAATAGTCAATAGTCATCAGTCATGGTTCATATTAAATCAGAAATAAATTTACCTGAATTATCAATAGTCATCAGTCATAGATAACAGTAAGTCAGAAATAAATGTACAGGAATAATCAATATTCATGATTTGTGCATAATAGTGAATCAGAAATAAATGAACACAAATAATCAATAGTCTTCATTCATAGTTATTAGGAAATCAGAAATAAATAAAGCTGAAATATCAATAGTCATCAGTCATAG
>NW_021611061.1:0-6042 GCF_004785775.1 Grammomys surdaster | reverse complement strand
CGAGAAGTCTAGACGCTTTTCTGCAAGGTATGGTGGATCCTGTCTATCTTGCCATTGCTATCCCCATTTGGGCTGTGATAGTTCTAGTGCTCTGCTTTTGTCTTAACTGTCATATACAGGGGAAGGAGTGCACTTGCCCTCCGTGTATACAGGAACTGTAAGTTACGGGTAGATAACTGTGCGAATTTGCTCCCTCCAGTAGATAAAAAACCATGGGCAACCATCAAATGAAGCTGCTTCTTTCAGCGATGCAAGCGTTGCTGCAAGAGCATGGCTTAAAGGTTCCCGAGAAAGTGTTGTGCAATTTTCTATGAGATGTGGATCAGGTAGCTCCCTGGTTTGTATCCACGGGGTCCCTGTCTAGGGGCTCCTGGGGCAGGCTCGGAGGTGACCTGATTAACGAAATAGAAGGAGGGAAGTTGAGACCGGGCACATGGCCGTTGTATAAAATGATTAGAGCCTGTATAAAGGATGCTAAATGCCAAGACAAGGTAAGAGAGGGACAAAGAGCTTTAGCAGAGCACCAGGATAGCCTATCAGAAGCAGAAAAGGAAAAGAGCGCTAAGAATAGAACGAAGAAAAAGGAGGAAATTAAAAAAGAAGTAGCTACAAAAGAGGAACATAAAAAACAGAAAGAGCCTAAGAAAAAATTATATCCAGTGTTAACTGAGTTTCAGAATCTAAGAATTAATGACTCCGCCTCTGAGGAGACGTCCTCAGGGGATGAAGAAAATACAGAGGATACCGACACCTCATCCTCTGGTAGTGTGTTAGATCCTGAGGAACAGGCAGAGTTAGATAAAGAAGCAGCCCGTTATGAGTCAGAAAAATACGGGCCGGATCCACCCTATGCACTGGGGTATGCCCCATCTGCCCCACCATTGAGGGAAGTAGCTAGAGTTAAAAAGAAGAAAAAACCAAAAGAGAGACAGGAAGGACTACCGTCCAATTCTCTTATTACAGCTAATGAAAGAAAAAAGATAAGAGTAGCCTTTCCTGTATGGGAAGACGCTAACCAAACTAGACAACACTCACAATTAGACTTAAAACAATTAAAAGCATTGGCTGAGTCAGTACAGACTTATGGAATTAATGCCTCTTTTACTCAGGCACTAGTAGAAAGACTTATTGTCAGTGCCATGACACCGGATGACTGGTATAATACTGTTAAGGCTTGCCTGACTATGGGACAATATCTAGATTGGAAATCTATTTTCCAAGAGCTTTGTGCTTCACAGGCAAGACAAAATTTAGCTCAGGGGCATCCACAATGGAACTTTGACATGCTTACAGGGCAGGGACAATAGGCTATCAATCAAACGGCCTACCCTGTAGAGGTATATGAACAAATCAATAAGGCAGCAGTAAAAGCATGGAAAAGCCTACCTAATAAAGGACAGGTTTCAGGAAACTTGACAAAAATTATCCAAGGGAGCAATGAGCCGTTCTCAGACTATGTGGCTAGGATGATGGAGGCGGCAGGAAGGATTTTTGGAGATCCTGAGACGGCCATGCCTCTCATAGAACAACTCATTTTTGAACAGTGTACTAGAGAATGCAGAAATGCTATTACACCTTGGAAAGGGAAAAAACTAAATGCATGGATGAAGGCTTGCAGAGAAATAGGGGGACTTCTATCTAATGCCGGATTGGCAGCTGCTGTTTTAGCAGCTCAAAGGGCCTCTAATGTCAAATGTTTCAAATGTGGAAAAATGGGACACATACAAAGACAATGTAGGGCGCCTAACACCACTAACAACAATCATCCAAAGGTGCCTGGAATGTGTCCTAGGTGTAATAAAGGAAAACATTGGGCAAATGAGTGTCGATCAGTTAAAGACGACAGAGGACGTACAATTCCTCCTATGCCAAAAAACGGGCAACGGGGCCCACATCCCCAGGGCCTGCAAATGTGTGGGGCGATAGAGAACCTACAGAACAACCCTCAACAACATCAAAGGATAAGGCAATCAGGAGAGCCACGTCAGGCTCGGCAGGACTGGACCTCTGTGCCACCACCAGAGCAGTACTAACACCTACCATGGGGTGTCAGCCTATACCTTCTGATTTCTCAGGACCTTTACCTGAGAATACAGTAGGATTAGTGCTAGGGAGATCGTCTACGACTCTAAGAGGATTGATTGTTCACCCTGGAGTCATAGATCAAGATTATGAGGGACAAATAAAAATTATGTGCTCATCACCAAGGGGGATTAGTTCTATAGCTCCTGGTGATAGAGTTGCACAGCTATTAGTCCTCCCTAGTTTACATTCATTCTTTCCTAGTAAAGACTTGACTAGGAGCATGAGGAGATTTGGTTCCTCTGGAGGACAGAATGTATTTATTTCATTAGATTTGGAAAAACGCCCCACATTAGAGTTGAAAATTCAAGGGAAGCCTTTTACGGGACTCCTAGACACAGGAGCAGATACTACCATTATTTCTACCAATTGGTGGCCAAAAAATTGGCCTGTCAATAGCTCTTCACAAACTTTACAAGGTCTTGGATATGAGTCTGCTCCTGATGTTAGTGCAAGAACTTTGCATTGGGAAGATTTTGAAGGCAGACGAGGGACAGTTGTTCCTTATGTCTTGCCACTTCCTGTTAATTTATGGGGAAGAGATATCCTTAAACAATTGGAATTTAGGCTCACTAATGATCATTTTACACAGAGTCAAAAAATGATTAAAGAAATGGGGTGTGTCCCTGGAAAAGGATTGGGGAAGGCCTTACAAGGCAGGATCAGCCCTGTTTCTATTACAGAAAAACAAGACAGGAAAGGGCTGGGTTTTTCCTAGAGGCCATTGAGGGTGCATTCCCTATACCTTGGTTATCAGAGGAACCTATATGGGTTCCTCAATGGCCGTTAACCTCTGAAAAACTAGCAGCTACAAAAGCTCTAGTTAAAGAGCAACTAAAACTAGGACATCTGGAGAGGTCTCAGTCACCATGGAATATGCCTATATTTGTGATTAAGAAAAAATCAGGTAAATGGAGGTTATTACATGATCTTAGAGCTATTAATAATCAGATGCAATTATTAGGATCAATTCAAAAGGGTCTGCCACTGCTGACAGCCTTGCCTAGACATTGGGAGATTATAATAGTAGATATTAAAGATTGTTTTTTCTCTATACCTTTACATCCCAAGGATAAAATTATGTTTGCTTTCACTCTCCCAAGTATTAATCATGAGGAACCAGACCGCCGATATCAATGGAAGGTCCTGCCACAAGGCATGGCTAATAGTCCTACTATGTGTCAAATATATGTCTCTTCTGCCATTGAACCAGTTAGAAAACAGTTTCCTAAGATTAAAATTTGTCATTACATGGATGATGTACTTTTATGTACTAATAACAAAGAAGTTTTGCACCAAGCGTTCTCCATGTTAATTTCTACCTTAAAACAGAAAGGACTATCTATAGCGCCTGAAAAGGTTCAGGAAAGAGAGATAGGAAATTTCATGGGAGCGATAGTTACTCCTGAGTATATAAAACCACAGAAGGTTACTATTAGAAGAGATAAATTAAAAACATTAAATGATTTTCAAAAGCTACTCGGAGATATCAACTGGATTCGTCCCTATTTGAAATTAACTACAACTGAACTTCAACCCTTATTTAAAATACTTGAGGGAGATTCTAACATTACTTCATTGAGAACTTTGACCCCTGAATCGTCTAAAATATTGGATAAAATAGAGATTGCCATACAACATGCTCAACTAGATAGACTTAACCCCGAATTATCTTTCCAGTTATGTATTCTTCCCTCTCCTCAACAACCAACTGCGGTACTGTGGCAAGAGGGACCCTTGTTATCGATTCACCCACATAGCTCTCCTGGAAAGACTTTAGGCTATTATCCTACCTTAGTTGCAGAATTGGCTTTAAAGGGACTTCAATTATCTGTGACGCATTTTGGACAATATCCTCATACAATTATATGTCCTTATACTATGTGTCAGATTCAAGTTTTATGTGCATCTCAAGATGCTTGGGCAATTTTGAAATGCTCATTTCCCGGAAATATTGACAATCATTATCCTAAACATCCCTTGTTACAATTTACTCTTTCTAATTCATTTATATTTCCTAAGGTTACTAAGACACATCCTATTCATCATGCCTTAGATAGTTATACTGATGGTTCTAAGACAGGTATTGGTTGTTATGTGGTTAATAATATTCCTATTCAAATTCAGTTTAATTATACATCACCCCAATTAGTAGAATGTGCTATTGTAGCTGTAGTGTTGCAGAGATTTTCAGAGCCTATAAACATAATTTTGGATTCGCATTATGTTGTAGAAGCTGTTAAACAATTAGAAGTGGCTGATTTTATTCACCCTAAAAGCATGGTTACTGAGATATTCAAAGACATTCAAAACCATATTCGTAATAGATGTCACCCATTTTTTATTCAACACATGAGAGCACATTCATTGCTTCCTGGACCTATGTCTCAGGCTAATGCTATTGCTGAAAAAGCCACTAAAAATCTAATTTGGGTAAGTTCACCGTTAGAGGGTTCAATTGATTTTCATAAACTCTATCATGTACCAGCTAATACCCTGAAATTAAAGTTTCATTTAACTCGTGCAGAAGCACGAGATATTGTTCTGAAATGTACCTCCTGTGCAGACTTTAGACCCTCTCCATCTATAGGAGTTAATCCCAGAGGCTTGCAACCCCTTCATATTTGGCAAATGGATGTTACACATTACAATGCCTTTGGAAAACAAAAATTTATTCATGTATCTGTGGATACATGCTCTGGCATCGTCCATGCCACCCCCGTTGCGGGAGAAAAGCTGTCACATGTTATTACTCATTGTCTTGAAGCCTGGGCTTCTTGGAGCAAGCCCCTTCAGCTGAAAACTGATAATGGACCAGCCTATACATCTAAAACTTTTCAACAGTTTTGTTTGAGGCTTGATGTCTGTCATGTGACTGGTTTACCATATAATCTTCAGGCACAGGGGATTGTGGAACGTGCCAATGGCACGTTGAAAACTTATTTACAAAAACAGAAGGGAGGAATAGGCCCCAACGTGGGACCTAAGACATCTATCTCCCTAGCGTTATTTACCTTAAATTTTTTAAATTTGGATTCTGAAGGACGATCTGCTGCAGATAGACATGCAGCTCCGAATCCTCCAAAGGAGCATGTTAAATGGAAAGATGTTTTAAGTAATCAATGGAAAGGCCCGGATCCAGTCTTGGTAAGATCCAGGGGAGCTATCTGTGTTTTTCCACAGGATCAAGAAAATCCAATCTGGATACCAAGCAGACTGACCAGAACTGTGAAAGAGGACTCACCAACCCCTGAAGAAAATGCTAAAGATCCTGTTGATGGTCTGCCTGCTTGAGAGAGTGATAAGTATACCATTTTGGGCTGTGGTAAGATCATGGCCAATTCCCATCCCAGTACATTCCCACTCTACAGTACTGTCAATGTTTACATGATCGAGCTGTCAGCTGGAGGCACCATGTGCCATACCTTTAAACAAAGAGACTGTCAAGTATAATGCATCAAAATTTAGATTAAATAATACCTTGTGTTTCACCATAACAAACCGGGCAGAGACCCCATGCATCGTACTTCACAATGCTACATTGGGATACTGGATTGATCCCCTTGGAGATTCCCAAATAGGCACTGGTGTCCTGCTCGAGGTACTCAATAACATAGTGGCAGGACAATCTGAGGCCAGTGGAAATACATCTAATAAAAAACAGTCCCCTGTGAATATCACTACATTATTGCTAAAAAGTAAGGTAGCCATACTTGAACGATCATATTGGCAAACCAATAATGCCACTAATGTCAGAGTGTGGCCGTGGTGCCCTCCAAATCAGTCTTTTCCACCAGTGTTTACACACTGCCAATCTAAAAGGATGCCTAAGGTAGAAGTATCTCGAGGGTTCACTTTATCACCGCCTTTAAAAAGGATGGCTATGACAGGAAATAAAACAGGGAATGTAAACGAATGGCCATTTTATCAATGGGTGTTGACAAATTTAGCGGGGGCTGC
>NW_021611060.1:0-2736 GCF_004785775.1 Grammomys surdaster | reverse complement strand
TCTCTCTCTCTCTCTCTCTCTCTCTCTCTCTCTCTCTCTCTCTTTTTCTCTGTCTGTCTCTCTTTCTTTCTCATTCCCTTTTCCCCTCTCTCCTTTCCCTCTCTGTCTCTCTCAGAAATGTAAATATATAATACTTATAACAAATACTATAAACAGTGAAAAAAATAAATGCAGACTAAGATATACAGGGACTATATATGCTAGGCAGGCCTCCAGTATTAACTATAATTCTAGTTCTAAGAAGTTATTTTGAAAAAGTTGAAGATCAAGATATTTTCAAGCGGCCCCTGCCTGGTCCCTGGGACTGGAGCAGACACAGAGTCGGTCTGCTCCTGTCCTGTGGAGAAACTGAATCCTGAGTCATCCAGGAGCCACTGCACTCAGAGCAGCTGGTAAGAACTCCATCTCACTCCCTAAGCCCCAGAGATACATCTGGGAGCCAGGGACATCCAGGGCACAGCAGCTACCCAAACCCCGCCCCTCCGGAATTCCACTTCCCTTCGGCCCCTGCCTGGTCCCTTGGACTGGAGCAGACACAGAGTCGGTCTGCTCCTGTCCTGTGGAGAAACTGAATCCTGAGTCATCCAGGAGCCACTGCACTCAGAGCAGCTGAAACTGAATTCTGAGTCATCAGGGACCCACTGCACTCAGAGCAGCTGGAGCCACTGCACTCAGAGCAGCTGACACAGAGTTGGTCTGCTCCTGTCCTGTGGAGAAACTGAATCCTGAGTCATCTAGGAGCCACTGCACTCAGAGCAGCTGAAACTGAATCCTGAGTCATCGAGAACCCACTGCACTCAGAGCAGCCGAGGAGCCACTGCACTCAGAACAGAAGGATTACCAGATCCAAGAGGTGGCCTGAGTCCCAGGAGTTCTTCCACCCGGGAGATTAGGGGCATAAGACCACAGAGACCTCTGGACTCCGAGGAGCTCTGCAATAAGCAAGATAACTGGAAATACAGATTCCAATCTTACACAGAGAGGGCAGGTACCACTAGAGTTACCCAGATGGCGAAAGGCAAGCGCAAGAACGTAAGCAACAGAAACCAAAGTTTCTTGGCATCATCAGTGCCCAGTTCTCCCAATATAGCAAGCCCTGAACACCCCTTCACACCTGAAAAGCAGGATTCAGAATTAAAATCACTTCTCATGATGATGATAGAGGATTATAAGAAGGAATTAAGTAACTCCCTTAAAGAAATACAGGAGAGTACAAGTAAACAGATAGAAGCCCTTAAAGAGGAATCACAGAAATCCCTTAAAGAAATGCAAGAAAACACAAAGAAGGAATTAAACAAAAACATTCAGGATCTGAAACTGGAAATAGAAACAATAAAGAAAGTTCAAAGGGAGACAACCATGGAGATAGAAAACCTAAGAAAGAGATCAGGAGTCACAGACGCAAGCATCCCCAACCGAATACAAGAGATAGAAGAGAGAATCTCAAATGCAGAAGATACGGTGGAAAATATTGACACAGTTGTCAAAGAAAATGCAAAATGCAAAAAACTCCTAACTCAAAACATCCAGGAAATCCAGGACACAATGAGAAGACCAAACCTAAGGATAATAGGTATAGATGAGAATGAAGATTCCCAACTTAAAGGGCCAGTAAATATCTTCAACAAAATCATTGAGGAAAATTTCCCTAACCTAAAGAACAAGATGCCCATAAACATACAAGAAGCCTACAGAACACCAAATAGACTAGACCAGGAAAGAAATACCTCCCGTCACATAATAATCAAAACATCAGATGCACAAAACAAAGAAAAAATACTAAAAGCAGTAAGGGAAAAAGGTCAAGTAACATATAAAGGCAGACCTATAAGAATTACACCAGACTTCTCACCAGAGACTATAAAAGCCAGAAGAGCCTGGACTGACATCATACAGACCCTAAGAGAACACAATTGCCAGCCCAGATTACTATACCCAGCAAAACTCTCAATCAATATAGATGGTGAAACCAAGATATTCCATGACAAAACCAAATTTGCACAATATCTTCCCACAAACCCAGCACTTCAAAGGATAATTGATGGAAAATGCCAACACAAGGAGGGAAACTACAACCTAGAAAAAGCAAGTAAGTAATCTTCCAACAACCCCAAAAGAAGATACAAACATAACTTTACCTCTAATAACAAAAATAACAGGAAGCAACAATCATTTTTCCTTAATATCTCTTAACATCAATGGTCTCAATTCCCCAATAAAAAGACGCAGACTATCAGACTGGATACACAAACAAGACCCAGAATTTTGCTGCATACAAGAAACGCACCTCAGTGACAAAGACAGACACTACCTCAGAATAAAAGGGTGGAAAACAATTTTCCAAGCCAATGGTCCCAAGAAACAAGCTGGAGTAGCCATTCTAATATCAAATAAAATCGACTTCCATCCAAAATTAATCAAAAAAGATAAGGAAGGACACTTCATACTCATCAAAGGAAAAAGCTACCAAGGTGAACTCTCAATTCTGAACATCTATGCCCCAAATGCAAGGGCACCTACATACATAAAAGAAACTTTACTAAAGCTCAAAACACACATTACACCTCACACAATAATAGTGGGGGATTTCAACACCCCACTCTCAGCAATGGACAGATCATGGAAACAGAAACTAAACCGAGACACTTTGACATTAACAGAAGTTATGAACCGAATGGACTTAACAGATATCTATAGAACATTTCATCCTAAAACAAAAGAATATACCTTTTTCTC
>NW_021611059.1:0-1051 GCF_004785775.1 Grammomys surdaster | reverse complement strand
TCTAAGTGGATAAAGGACCTCCACATAAAACCAGATACACTGAAACTAATAGAAGAGAAGGTGGGGAAAAGCCTCGAATACTTGGGCACAGGGGAAAAGTTCCTGAACAGAACTCCAATGGCATATGCTCTAAGATCGAGAATTGACAAATGGGACTTCATAAAATTGCAAAGTTTCTGTAAGGCAAAGGACACTGTCAATAGGACAAAACGACAACCAACAAATTGGGAAAAGATCTTTACCAATCCTTCATCTGATAGAGGGCTAATATCCAATATATACAAAGAACTCAAGAAATTAGACTCCAGACAACCAAATTACCCTATTAAAAAATGGGGTATAGAGCTTAACAAAGAATTTTCAACGGAAGAAACTCGAATGGCCGAGAAGCATCTAAAGAAATGTTCAGCATCCTTAGTCGTCAGGGAAATGCAAATCAAAACAACCCTGAGATTCCATCTCACACCAGTCAGAATGGCTAAGATTAAAAACTCAGGTGATAGTAGATGCTGGTGAGGGTGTGGAGAAAGAGGAACACTCCTCCATTGTTGGTGGGACTGCAAGATGGTGCAACCACTTTGGAAATCAGTGTGGCGGTTCCTCAGAAAATTGGACATAGCATTACCCGAGGATCCAGCTATACCACTCCTAGGCATATACCCAGAAGGTGCTCGAACATATAATAAGGACATATGCTCAACTATGTTCATAGCAGCCTTATTTATAATAGCCAGGAGCTGGAAAGAACCCAGATGTCCTTCAACTGAGGAATGGATTAAAAAAATGTGGTATATTTACACAATGGAGTATTACTCAGCTATTAAAAACAATGAATTTGAGAGGTTCCTAGGTAAATGGATGGAACTAGAAATTATCATACTGAGTGAGGTAAGCCAATCACAAAAGAACACACATGGTATTCACTCACTGATTATTGGATATTAGCCCAGAACCTTAAAATGCCCAAGATGCAACTCACAGGCCACATGAAGTCCATAAAGAATGAAGACCAAGTGGGGGTGATTCGGTCCTTCTTAGAAGGAGCAACAAA
>NW_021611058.1:0-1350 GCF_004785775.1 Grammomys surdaster | reverse complement strand
ACAAACCTCATGTAAAGATACACGCGTTGCAGTGTATCTTTACATGAGGTTTGTACAATAGGATGTATAGTGCTTTTCTGCTGGAATCTAGCAACTCACTTGGACATTCCATATGAAACAATGTAAGATAAATGGCCGGGTGTTAAAAGTGTTTCTGCTTTAAACCAAACACTCTTCCTAAATGAAATGTCACAGGTAACATGATTTAGGTGCTTTCAGCTCTGTTGTACTTGCCTTTAGCTCTGGAAATAAGAGTACTCTGCAATGCCTGTATCTTTACATGAGGTTTGTTCAGTACATTCTATAGTGCTTTTCTGCTGGAATCTAGCAACTTACTTGGACATTCCATATGTAACAATGAAAGATACAAGGCAGGATGCTACAAGTCTTTCTGCTTTAAACCAAACACACTTCCTATCTCAAATGTCACATGTAACATGATTTAGGTGTTTTCAGCTGTGTTGCACTTGCCTTTAGCTCTGGAAGTAAGAATACACTGCAATGCCTGTATCTTTACATGAGGTGTGTTCAGTACGATCTATAGTGCTTTTCTGCTGGAATCTAGCAACTCACTTGGACATTTCATATGAAACAATGTAAGATACATGGCCGAGTGTTAAAAGTATTTCTGCTTTAAACCAAACACACTTCCTAACTGAAATGTCACAGGTAACATGATTTAGGTGTTTTCAGCTGTGTTGTACATGCCTATAGCCCTGGAAGTAAGAAAACACTGCAGTGCATTTATCTTTACATGAAGTATGTTCAATACATACTATTGTGCTTTTCTACTGGAATCTAGCAACTTACTTGGACATTCCATAAGAATCAATATAAGATACATGGCTTGGTGTTAAAAGTGTTTCTGCAGTAAACGAAACACACTTCCTAACTGAAATGTCACATGTAACATGATTTAGGTGTTTTCAGCTCTGTTGTACGTTCCTTTAGCTCTGGAAGTAAGAATACATTGCAATGCATGCATCTTTACATGAAGTTTGTTCAGTACATTCTATAGTGCTTTTCTGCTGGAATCTAGCATCTTACTTGGACTTTCCTTATGAAACAATGTAAGATACATGGCTGGGTGTTAAAAGTGTTTCTGCTTTAAACCAAACACACTTCCTAACTGAAATGTCACAGGTAACATCATTTAGGTGTTTTCAGCTGTGTTGTACTTGCCTATAGCTCTGGAAGTAAGAATACACTGCAATGCATGTATCTTTACATGAGGTTTGTTCAATAAGTTCTATAGTGCTTTTCTGCTGGAATCTAGCAACTTACTTGGACATTCCATATTTAACAATGAAAGATACATGGCAGGATGCTACAAGTCATTCTGCTTTAAAC
>NW_021611057.1:0-2742 GCF_004785775.1 Grammomys surdaster | reverse complement strand
CTTGATTCTTTTTGTTTTTCCAAGACAAAATTTCTCTATGAAGCCCTACCTGTCTTGATAGTAGATATAGAAACCACACAAGACACCTGACATGTTATTGTAAAATAAGTACAGGCTTCTGTGCTGCTCTTCATCCACTTCGTTAATTTTAAAATTTGTCCAAATATGTAGGTTATATTTTATTTCTAAAGATGGCATATGTTCATGGTCTCAATACTACTTGAGGCTTCAGAGTCATTGGATTCCAGGTGTATGATGTTTTGCCTTGTTGTGTGTTTCTTCTGAATTTTTTTGGACAAATAGGAGTATTTTACCTGTGTGAATGAATATGATTATCATATGTGCCTGGTCTTTATTTTTGCCAGAATGTGTCCTCAGAACTCTTGATCTTCATGTTATGGGTAGTTGTTGGTCCCCATGTAGATATTTGAAACTGACCACCATTATGTGGAAGACCAGCCAGAGCTTTCCACATCTGAGTTATCTCATTCTCCTGCCCTATGTTGCTTATTTATGATCAACATTTATATTATTAATATTTTTATCTGTCCGTTTGAATCTGTTTAAACATTTATTCCGTTTTAGTAAAATTTTATTAATGTAGCATTTTAAACTGGTACACTTTACATTTCTCTAAGATGAATACAGAACTGCTTTTAATGTCTAATTCTTTGTAGGAACTTCAGTAAAGCATGATGAGTTCTCTCTATCATTTCTGTTCTCTTGGTTGATTTTTACAGGGGCATGAGTGTCTTAATATGTAACTTTTGCTGTCCTGAAACTTGTTGCATTGACCTTGCCTGCATCAAGCTCAAGGACACACAGATCCCTGTGCCTCTGACATTAAAGACATGACCAAAACCACCCAGAATTTATATCATTTATGTACTTACTAATTGTTCACATAATTCCTTTAATGTGTGATCAGTGCTGTTAGTCTGTTTCCCTCTCCATCTCCCTCTCAATTGGCATTTCTCTTGCAAAGCTATATCCTATTCAGTGGATTCAGAAGCAACACATGCAACTGTCATAATACAAGATCCTATTAAAATGACATAGACATTAGATGATAACTTCTGTGTCAAAGAAATAAATGATAGTAGCACCAGAAATGTATGATTATATTGTCTAGGAAGCAAATATTTATTTACAGTGATGTCAGTATCATGGTTTGAGTTGTACACATATTTTAGGATGCAATAAATATTGATGATGTGCATATCAACTTCACTGGAGAAGAGTGGGATTTGCTGGATCCTTGCCAGAAGAATCTCTACAAAGATGTGATGCTGGAGACCTACTGGAACCTCACTGATATAGGTAAGACTGTGTATTTTCTTTTGTTTTTCAAAATAAGGGGACAAATATTTCTTGACTATTGATGATACTCTGTTATTTGAATTGGGGACATGGAAGACTGAGTAAAATAAATCAGAGTCAGTGCTGTGAAAAACACACAGTAAGTTGACTTTTGCCTAATTTCCAATACTATATCATTCATTTTCTCATACTGTGTTTTAGGGTACAATCGGGAAGACCACCATATTGAAACAGAATTTCAAAATTCTAGAAGGTACAAAAGGTAATGTTAATGTGCAAACTGAACCATATATGCCTCTGAGGCAATTTTAATATGTCCTGGAAACTGGAAAGTAAAGGAAGTATGTCAAATATCAGTCCTTTAAGTATAGCTATGATTAAAATATTCTCACAAAGCCATGGGCCTTAATGTCAGTTATCTTACTTGTGTTTAAAGGCATTCTTCTAAGGAAGGAGACATAAAAACAATGCCTTAAGAGATGCATTTATGTGATTTGTAACTCCATTAGAGCTATGCTGTGGAACTACCAATCTGATCAGTCTCCTAATATTTAGATGTTGCACATTGAATAGCGATAAACATATATCCAAAGCCATGCAATAAGTAAATAGTCTGAGGTAAATTCAGTGATACTCATACTTTTGTAGTGACATTGCTAAGTTTACTGAGAGGTCACTTTATTAGAGTCAAGAATGTTGCCTTGGAGAAACCTCAATCCACATACAGTATGTCTAGAAGAAATGAAAACTCAAATGGTTTTGATTCATTGTGGAAAGCTTTCATTTATTGTTCTTATGTGTATATCAAGTGTCAGAATAAAAACAACAACAAAAAAAAAACTATGTGAGCATAGGAATATTTAAAGGAGCAACATCCCTGTCTTTATTCCAGAACAGTAAGAAGATATGTAGCATTCTGCCTTTGAAAGATTTTCTGAATATGGTAGAAGTTTCCAATTAATTGGTATTCTGACTTTACTGGGAACATCCCTGAAGTCACACTGCTGCTTATCAACAGGGGAACTAGAAAAGTGTAAATTTTTCTGTTTTTCCTGATTCAGAGTGCTAATGTGGGGTGATTCACACTACAGAAAATTTATGAATATAATCAGTGTTACTAAGGTCTCCTTTTTTGCATTTTCCTTTAGATACATGAAATACATCATATAGGAATATCATAGAGAAAAAGGATGTTATACCTGTGAGCCATGTAGTAAATATTCTTGTCATCACAGGTGATTTCAAAGAGGCATCAAGCCAGAGTTGGGGAGAACACTATGAATATATGAAATGATAAAACCTTAAGATATGGTTCTTCTTTATTATTAAACCAAACTGTAAAATTAATTCATATTCATTAAAAGATTGATCAGGGTAATGAAAGTGGTAAAGGTTTCACTTGTGCCAATTATCATTGCAGGC
>NW_021611056.1:0-2277 GCF_004785775.1 Grammomys surdaster | reverse complement strand
GTATGTTCATTGACCTATGTGAATGAAAGGCATGGATCAGTGGAGATCTTCGCCCTTGTGTCAGGAGCCTGAAGTCTGGGAGCATGGTGAAATGCAAGGTTTCCCTTGTAGGGATACCTGACGGATATTCCGACATCTCTAGCCAGTTCTTGACCAGAAAACATATTGTCCTTTCAAAATCCTCCATCCCACAGGGCAGTCTCCTTATGGTCTCTCCTCCACTTTCTGCCCAACATATTATCTCTTATTTGCTCCTGTGAATTTTTTGTTACTCCTTCTACGAATGACCAAAGTACCCACACTTTGGTCTTTCTTCTTCTTTAGCTTCATGTTATCTGTGAGTTACATCTTGAGTCTGTGAGTAATGTCAGTTAGGACCCTAAATATTAGGCTAGAACAAGGAAGTAATTTCAGACAGAAATCTAAATTTTAGGCTTGAACAATGAAGTATGAATATCACTTTGGGCTAGGACCGGGATGTAGACTCAGATATTTATGTCATTACTATAAGCCCTTAGAAATAGTGATCACCATAGTGTTCATATAATTGGGTTTAATGCCTTGCTTGCTGTTTGACAATTTGTAATTATTGTCTGGCTTGTTCCTTGACTATTTGCAACTATTTTATAGCTAAACCCTCAACCTAGAACTGACACTAATACATGCACGTGATTAAGACAGTGTAACAGCAAAAATGAGGAAGGGGAATATGATAGGACGTTCTAGGGAGGGAAAGTCGGGAAAGGAGATGACATCTGAAATGTAAATGAATAAAATATTCAATAAAATGAAGAAATATCACAAAACACCAGATATGTTAGAAAATTGGTCATAGCATGGATGACAATGGTTTGATTTAGATGGAACTTGAGTAGATTTGTTAAAATAAGTGTCAGGTATAATGACATTTCTGTAGTATAGACATTTATGTATTCCATGCTATATCAGAAAATTGGTTTTGCAGGGTTAAATGGGTGCAAATGGTTCTGGAGATATAACTCTTCATTTCTCAGTTTGATTTTTCCAGTATTGCTGTAGGATTTTAGATATTCCATCTACCTTTGTGGCATACACTCTTACTCAAGGTTCAGTAAGTAACCCTATTAACCAATTTTTTTTCTCCAGCATGGACACAGTGTGTCCTTTTAACTCTGTGCTCTGAGGATCACATGTTATCTAGGCCAAACAGACACTTCCATATGAATCTTTCAGAAAATACAAACAGTCTGAATGTATATCTAGGCATAGTTTAAGTATTATCACTTACCAGTGGTAAATGAATTTTAATAGTATTAAATTAAATTTGTTTAAATTCTTCATGTGTTATTGGAGTACTCTGTGATGAACAGAAAGGTGTTCATATCAAAAATTTTTGCTGCACTAAGTTGTAAAGAAAAGACTTCCCCAAGCTTAGGAATTGATTCCTTTAATATTTTTGCTTTTGAAAGTTATTATTTGCAATACATTTTGTGTAGAATTAAAACTGAATATATATTTTGTGTTCCTCAGGGTTTTTCTATCTATGAGGTTATTTCCTTTATGCAAGACAGTACTATAATATATTTATTATTAACTAAGAGCTTATCATATTTAAAGAATTATTTTATATCATTTTTCTCATCTAACACACCTGATTATAGCCGCAGAGGAGATTTTGAATAGAAATGTGTAGAGAATTCATAACTATTTTCTTCAAACTTGATGATTGATCATTTGCAGATAAAATGATGTGTGGGGATTTTTGTTATTAGGATTAACATATTTATATTTTTTCATAGTCTTCTAGGTGTTTTATTATAGATAAATATTCATTCTGAAAATCTTTTTAATTTTTCCTTTTAGATAAGCACTTCATCACATGTGTAAAATGAAACATTGTTTTTTTGTTTTTTAAATCTTGAATGTAATCTTGTGACTTTCTTTTATTGAAAATAATTGGTTTGAACCTATGCAAATCTTATATTAACTCCTTCAGTCTCTGTGATTGCCTATATCTGCCTCTAATGTTTGTATAGAAACTATTGCTTCCTTGCAATCATCCCTTACCTCAGACCTGTACTATCTTTCTGCCTTGAGTTTCACCCCAGTCTGTGAAACTTCATGGGTGACATTACTTTGTTTGGATGATGAAATTTTAAGTAGTTTTGATTTGGAATTTACTCATGAATAAGGATATTGATCTTTTCTTTAACTGTTTTTCAATCATTTCATGTTTATTTACTAAGAATTACAGCTTAGATGTGGATTCCTTTTTAAATTTGTTCATTTTATTCCTTT
>NW_021611055.1:0-1165 GCF_004785775.1 Grammomys surdaster | reverse complement strand
ATATTAATTCTGGAACAGCTGTACATTCTGCAGGGAAAAATGTTTCTTAGGGTCTGTCTGTTATATTGTGTCAGGTAGGCTTGACCCTAGACATAGATTAGTCTGTATATTCACAGGGTACATATCTTGCTGTCCCCTTGACTAAAATTAAAATTGTAAAATTCTTAAATTAAGGGGTTATACCATCATAGAGTTTTAGTATTACCAGTTAGAGTCTCTTAGACCACAAGAAACATTTAAGCACTAGGAAAAGGATTTGTGTATGGAGCATGGCCTCTGCTTTCAGACCAGAATAGGAGGAATAGTTCCCTGTGTACAGTACAGGGGGAAATGGGGAAGGCAATAGCTAGATCACAGAGTGAAGTTTAAGGCAGTCAGCTGCACAGACCACCATTACGCAGAAGAACTGATTGAAGTACCAGGATGGTTTTGTAATTTCTCAACCTGTTTTGATTAATGCCATGTGAATGAAGACAGGCCGTATTGGTGGGTGTAGCATTTGAGAAAATTAGCTTGAGCCAATGAATATCAAATTTCCAATTAGGGAACTCTCCTATGCAGACATATGCAATCCAGGTTGAAACAATTAAGTCAGCTCAGAGGTCTGAGACACAGGCCACTCACTGTTTGTAGCTGTGTGTGTCAGGTTATAGACCCCAGCAGCTAATATTGTGTACAGGGACAAGGTCAATTGGTGATTCTCTCTGCCCCGCCCTTGAGTCCATAACTTTATTTGGTCTTAAAAAGAAAATTAGAGCAGTTCCCCACACTTGCCAGTGATCTTTCTGTCTACATAGGCTGTGATTTATGAAATACAATAGAAAGAATTAAGGAATATTATAGTTTTGAGAGGGCTCCGGGATATCATTTAATATATCAATTTGTGTAGGAGAAGCCTCAAACTCAGAGAAGTTCTTGGACTTTACCCACTTCAGTATCCACTTCTTCTAACAGAATTGCTTAGTGTTGACTTTGCTATCCTGCCTTAACTCTGAGAACCTGTGTGCTACCTGTCCCAGCCCAGAGAATATTGGATCTGCGGATGAAAACCACAGACATACATGTTGCTCAATTTCAGTTTGCCTTATCAGCTCAATTGCTGGGCATCATTAATCTTCGGAGGCAAGCGTGTCCTTTCCAATACTCTTAGCTCAACTCCCTAAAT
>NW_021611054.1:0-1684 GCF_004785775.1 Grammomys surdaster | reverse complement strand
TTATTTAAAAACCAATTCTGTCAATATCTTTATTTGAAAACCAATTCTGTCAATATCGTTATTTAATATTCAATTTTGTAATAACGAATTCTGTCAATGTCTTTATTTAAAAACCGATTCTGTCAATATCATTTTTTAGTAATGAATTCTGTCAAAAGCTTTATTTAAAAACCGATTCTGTCAATATCTTTATTTAATAACCAATTCTGTCAATATCTTTATTTAATAATCAATTCTGTAATAACCACTTCTGTCAATATATTTATTTAATAACCAATTCTGTCAATATCTTTCTTTTATAACCAGATCTGTAATAACCAATTCTGTCAATATATTTATTTAGAAACCAATTCTGTCAATAACTTTATTTAATAACCAATTTTGTCAATGTCTTTATTTAAAAACCAATTCTGTCAATATCTTTAATTAAACACCAATTCTGTCAATATCTTTATTTAAAAACCAATTCTGTCAATGTCTTTATTTAATAAACAATTCTCTCAGTATCTTTAATAACCGATTCTGTCAATATCTTTGTTTAAAAATCAATTCTGTCAATATCTTTATTTAAAAACCAATTCTGTCAACATTATTATTTAAAAACCAGTTCTGCAATATCTTTATTTACAAACCTATTCTGTCAATATTGTTATTTAATAATCAATTTTGTAATAACCAATTCTGTCAATATCTTTATTTAATAACCAATTATGTCAATACCTTTATTTAAAAACCAATTCTGTCTTACAATATATTTATTTAATGACCAATTCAGTCAATATATTTTTTTAGTATTCAATTATGTAATAACCAATCCAGTCAATATCTTTATTTAAAAACCAGTTCTGTCAATATCTTTATTTAATAAACAATTCTCTCAATGTATTTAGTAACCAATTCTGTCATGATCTTTATTTAATAAACTTTTCAGACAATATCAGTATTTAATAATCAGTTATGTAATAACATATTCTGTCAATATCTTTATTTAATAACCAATTCTGTCAGTATCTTTATTTAATAACCAATTCTGTCAATATCTTTATTTAATAATCACTTCTGTAATAACCAATTCGGTCAATATCTTTATTTACTAAGCAGTTCTGTCCATATCTTTATTTAATAACCAATTCTGTTAATATCTTCATTTAATAATTAATTATGTAATAACGAATACTGTCACTATTTGTATTTAAAAACCAATTCTGTCAATATATTTCTTGAAAAAACAATTCTGTCAATAACTTTATTAAAAAACCAGTTCTGTCAATATATTTATTTAAAACCAATTCTGTCAATATCTTTCTTTAATAACCAGTTCTGTCAATATGTTTATTTAATAACCAATTCTGTCAATATCTTTAGTTAGTAATAATTATGTAATAACCAATTTTGGGAATATCTTTATTTAAAAACTGATCCTGTCAATATCTTTATTTAAAAAACAGTTATGTCAATATCTTTATTTAAAAACCAATTCTGTCAAAATCTTTATTTAATAAACAATTCTGTCAGTATCTTTATTTAATAAAATTACATCTATATCTTTATTTAAATACCTTTTCTGTCAACATCTCTATTTAAAAACCAATTCTGGTAATATCTTTATTTAATAAACAATTTTGTTAATATTTTTATTTAAAAACCAATTTTTTCAGTATCTTTATTTAATAACAAATTCTGT
>NW_021611053.1:0-1608 GCF_004785775.1 Grammomys surdaster | reverse complement strand
AAAAAAAGATGGCATAGGTTTGGAGATGTAATTAATGAGTTTTACAGGCCATTTGGGCCTGAAAAGGTCCTAGTTAGTGTCTTTTCATAATGGAGCATGACAAATGAATTGATCTCAACAAAGTGTCTTTCCATAGTGTAGGTCATTGAAGAGAGTGAAAAAAAGTTTAAAGAAAGGGGAAAGAAAGAAAAAAGAAAGGAAATAAAGGAAATGTTGATTCTTCTAAGGAAGAAATAGATTTAATTTCTCTAGACAGTGATGATTATCAGGGATCTACCTCTCAAAGCTCATCCAGATCAGACTTTAGAGACTGAGAATCAAGGGGGAAGGAAGCCAATCCAATTAGATTCCCTCAACCCAAAAAGAGAAATGACTCAGCTGTTCAAAAGAAACAGATCAAACACATATATCCAAAAATAAATCCAAAATAAGACGAAGTGATGATGACGATTTGTCTGAATCAGACTCAGGTAACTTGAACTCAGGTACTCAGTTACCTGCAACTGTGTCCTTATTCTTTGTGACTGTTTTGTCTAGCCATGTCATTTGTGCTTCCACATGAACTTTAAAATTGTTTTCTAATTCTGTGAAGAATAAAAATTGGCACTGTATTTATATTGCATTGGTTTATAGTTTATTTTTCATTGAATGATGATTTTCACAATATTAATCTTACCAATCTCTAGTCATGGGAGATCTTTCTGTGTTCTAGTGTCTTCTTCAATTTCTTCAGTGATTTAGTGTTCATTTCAGATGTCCTTTATGTTCTTGGTTAGGTTGAATCCCAAATATTCTCTTTTTTAGACTGTTGTGAATGGAATTGTTTCCTTGATTTTTTTTCTCAGTATATTTATCATTGTTAAATATGCTGGCTAGTTTATGGTCTTCTTGATATAAGCTAGAATCACTTGGGAAGTGAGACTCTCAATTAAGAAAATGTCTCCATAAAAGTGGCCTATAGGCAACTTTATTAGACTGTTTCCTGAATAATTATTGATTTGGGTGGGTCCAGCCTACTGTGTGTGTTGCCAACCCTAGGCATTGTTCTGAGTTGTAAAAAAAAAAAAAGTAAGCTTTATGAGGAGTAAGCCAGTAAGCAATGTCTCTCCAAAGCTTCTGCATCAGTTTCTGCTTCCAAGATTCTGCCTATGTTTACAACATAGCCTTCATAGTGCTATCCAGGCAATGAGGGTTGTTGCAGAAGCAGAACCTAAACAGAACAAGTGGATTATGAAAACCACTTGATACAGAAACATGGTTTCAAGGTGAACATCACAGCAAAGTGATCATCACAGGTGGTCACAACAACATGTGGTTGTAATTCTCTTTAGAAGAAACAGAGACATTTTTGCCATTCTGGAACAGGTAGTACAGAGCCATTTGAGCTAAGGTTACTTACTGATAAGGTATAGGCCAATCCTTGAGAAACGTACTTAATCATAAACAGTAGTGAACATAATTTTTCTTGACTCTAAGACTGTTTTCAAGCCTAAGATAGAGGCAGGCTGGTTTATCAATATTATCAAAATGGCTTTTTGTTTTCTAGGAGAGATTTGAAAGAGTGTGGATTCAGATAGAAGGAGAGGGAGACAGGACCTTAGAAGAGTT
>NW_021611052.1:0-2624 GCF_004785775.1 Grammomys surdaster | reverse complement strand
GGGGACAACATAGGAAATGTAAATAAATCATCCAATAAAAAGAAAAAAAATAATATTTCTGTAGATCCACTTCAAAAACTGTGAGAAAATTAAATGTTCAGGAGAGAATTTTTCTATATATTATAGATACAACCAATGGGGTAAACTTGGCTTTCAACCCTGATCAGTCTCTGTAAACTCCCAGCATAGAAAATGGTAGTTACTCTCTTATTGATGCAGGAGCAAGATGAGTGAATGGCCTGGCTGTCTATCAATTTTAGTTTCCTTTACTCTCAAAAATCAAAGTGAATTTCACTTAGTTACACCAACTACACTTAAAAGGCACACAATCAGTATATACATAATTTCAATTCAATTGAGTTGATTACTTTTTAAAAAAATGTATTTCCAACTGTGGACTGAGGGTAAGTTGAGTAGACAAGACAAGAAGGATGGACCATGTATTTGTTTCACTTCTGCTGTGTAGTGGTAATAACTAAAACTATTTTGAGATTGTCATTCATACTATGGAAAGAGAATTATTATTCTCATAAGAGATGATTGTCATTATTTCCATTTTCAAGGATGATTATCTCTTATCAGACATATTAGAATTAGAGGTTTTTGGTTTATGCATTTCTTTTGAATTTTGGTTCATGTGTATGCTTATATATTTATGTATATATACATGTATGTATATAATTAGATGTCTTGAAATGGAAAGAAAATGTAAGTACAAATGTTTCATATGATTGAGACATGTGTTTGTATGTTTGTATGTGAGAATGCTTTTTTAACATAATATGCTTGAATTTTGACTCTTACATGTTAATTTAGATAGTGTGGGAAATCTTTCTCTGTGGTAATATGTTTCAAAAGTCACACTTTTTGAAGTTTAAAAAAACTTATATATAGGATCTTTCGGTCAAGGTTTTTACTTGCATCATATTTTCTCCAAAATCTGAGAGAGGCAGAGTCAGTATCTTCAGTTTTGGACCAACATACTAGCTTAGCAGTGTCCAAGGCAGAGTTACATACCCAAATTCACAAACACACACACACACACACAAACACACAGTGTGATGTAATATTCAATCTATCATAAAAAAATGGAATAGTCATGAATCTGAGAAGGATTTTGTCACAATACAGGAAAAAGAGAGACGGTCAAAGGAATAATCAGAACACATTGTATATGTATGTGAATTTCTCAAAGGACAAACTCCATATAAAAGGACTGATGACAGAAGGAAATTTATTCTTTAAAGATTAATGTTTCTTATAAACACTTTGGATAGATCAGAATGCTTGCTAGGAACATGTTTCTTATTATTTGTTTAAATTATTGGAAGAATAATCTTTTTGGATGCTTGTATGAAATATGCTTTGTACGTTTAATAAATGAGCCATTGTATTGAGCTGACATGACTTCCTAGTATACAGAAGAATGGAAAATGAGTTGTATTGAATCATACAATATTTCTAAATTTACTTTAGAAAGATTATTATATGTAATTAATCAAAATACAAAATTTTAACTAATAGTTTTGGCATGAACATTATGGAAATAAAACAAAATGGTTGCTAATTAACAAAATTAAGGGAAGAAATGTTGAAACATGTGGCTTTCTGAAATGCCATACACACACACACACACACACACACACACACATATTCATAGTATAGTCATTTTAAACATTGTCCATCAGAAAACGATCAGGCTATGTCTATTCGTGTGCATTGAGAAGCTTGTATCCAGTAATTTCTTTCAACATACACTTTCTTGAGTTCCATCTACCATGGCTTGAGCTGTGCCTGAGTGATAAAATGGAGGAGTCCTCTCCTATTCTGGGGCAGGAAGAACTGGGTATTTCTTCTACAAGCCATTGCAACTACAATGCAAATCAAACTAACAGAGATACTTAATTCTCTTTCTAGGACTAAGAAAAAGTTTAAGATAAAATGTATTATTCCATTGAATTACCTATGGGTTATGGATGGTGAGGACCTCAGTATAGAAGAAATCGATACTTGCAAGACCCTTTTCTTGTTTTGGCCCACTGGAAACTTTTTGGCCACCTTTCTGTAAGACCTATAGCTTGGACCTGTATTCACAAGAGGGTGATTATAGAAATTGTGGGGCAACTTATTGCTTCATAATTCACAGGTTAAACCAATTAATCAGAATGTTTGCAATATAAGAATCCATCTTAGTCTGATTGTACATAGGTTGCCAACTCAGATTTTCCCCTTCTATGGGGATTCTAGTTTGTCTATACTTTCCACAGCATACATTTCTCATGTAAGTAGCTTCCTTAGTTTTTGATCTGTGATGTTCATCAGGACTCCAAAAGATTCTTAGGGCAGGATGGAGGTACACTGTCTTCTCCGAAGGATGTGGATAAATCAAGGACTTATCATACCCTTCACATTCTTTTCCCCATAATGTTTGGTATTATCTAGGTTTTCAAAGAACACAAATTGATTTCTCTCCAATAATATTGTATAGTATAATTAATTTGACCAATACCTCCCATACTCCCCAGTTAATTTCCATAAAACATAGTATTTAATTAAGCTGACCTAAAAATAGTTGCTCAGAGAATACTCAAGGATTTGAATATCTGTGTAGTAGAGTATCACTG
>NW_021611051.1:0-15778 GCF_004785775.1 Grammomys surdaster | reverse complement strand
TCCCCCATCCCCTGCTCTTAACCTATGATTTAAGGTAAACTGCTTCAATTTATTCATTCGTCTCTGTATACTTAAATTCTCCCTTCTGTGGAATTAATATCCTTTATTAATTAACATCCTACCCTTTCCTATGTATTTAACTTCAATTAAATTCCCTTCTATATTTCTGTATGAGCCTATTTTAATTCGTCTTACCAGGCTAAGCAAACCCAGAATTCCCATGTAGATCACGTTCAAAAGAACCCAAATGCTGCCCTGGCATAGACTTTTTCTGATTTCTTTTCATGTATTTTTCTCATTCATTTATTGATATTAATAGCTCTGTAGGGGTGTTTGTTATCGTAATTATTTAAAAGGCCTCGCATCAAGCCGACTATCTAAGATGCGGTGGCTCTGCCTAGCTCAGTGGCCATGTTTCTCAGCAGGAGGCCACTTGCGAGCTGCAGCTAGAAATGGCCAGCTAGAAACACCAGCCCTGCCGCTCATGAGAAATCAGGGTGGGAGATGGCTCTGCCAATCTTCCATGCTCGCTGTCTCTGCAAGGCTGGGCATTGCCCAGGCCATCCAGCCATCCACACAGACTCAGTAGAAAGATGAGACCCTAACGCTTAAAGATAAATCAAAGGCTTATATATTTGATAATGATCAGTAACAATATACCCATACAATCAGAAGTGTAACCCAATACCCAACCTAGATATACCAACTACCTTTGACTGTGAAGACCCCCGCAATTCAGAGACCCTCACTCAGGTCCTGGGAAGCCGTGATCACCCACAAACTCGCAAAGCACCAATCTGGATGCAATCAGCAGAGGCTTTTATTTTGGGAGAGTTAGCCGGGCTAACAGTCAATTCGTCTGCACATGCAGGAGCTGAATTGACAAAGACCGACTGGTCAAGGGGGCTTCTTAAAGGGAAAAACCACAACCCAGGGGGTAAGGGGTGTTGCTGGGGAGTTTTAGCAGAAAGTACCAGTGGAAAGTACCTGTCTATAATTCAACGTGTGTGACAGGGTTCAAGAATCAGTCATGTGGGAAACATCTTGTACAGATCTTTCACAAGGACTTAATCTTATTCAATCATCTACTTTGTGATCAGCCTGTTCCTGGAACGCAGAGCCCAGTAACTAGCTAACCTGCTCTTTTTGGCTCCGTTCTGTCTCCAGCCTGTTAGGGAGTAAACATTTTCTATTCTTTCTTGTTCTGAAGAATAAGTCTTTAAGAAATCTATGTATAATTTTTCACTCTACAACTGCTACAGACATGTGAACATTGGCCTCCATCTGCTCTCTCTCTCTCCTTCTCCTCTCCTTTCTCCTAGCTCCTCCTCTACATTTTCCTCCTTTCCTCCTTACTCCTCCACTTCCTCTTCCTCTCCTAACTCCTCCCACCTTAGCTCCTTCTACAGGTGTGTGTGTGTGTATTTGTATGTGTGTGTATATATACATATACATACACATACACATATACATATATCCTTTCATTTTATAGAAATTGAATTAACACCTTTTCTATGTATTTGACTTCAATTAAATCCCCTTCTAATTAACGCATGAGCCCATTTTATTAGTTTTTCATACCAGGCTAAGCAATCCCAGCATTTTTGTGTAGACCACATTCAAAAGCAGAGACTAGTAGATCTATATATGTTAGTTGTTTTCTAGGTTCTAGAGTTACAGTGAAAAAGGTTGTGGTTACACAGGCCTATAATCCCATGACTCAAAAAAAAAAACCCCAAAACAACAACAACAAAAAACCTCACAGAGGTCTGCTAATTTAGTATGTTTGAACACTAGAAAAATAAAATACTGAGACTAGTGAACAATACAGTCAGGATGACTAAAGGTGACCCCAAGAAACCAAAGGGCAAGATGTCTGCTTAAGCCTTCTTCGTGCAGACATGCAGGGAAGAACATAAGAAGAAAAACCCAGAGGTTCCAGTCAATTTTTGCAGAGTTTTCCAAGAAGTGCTCTGAGAGGTGGAAGACAATGTCTAGCAAAGAAAAATCAAAGTTTGATGAAATGGCAAAGGCGGATAAAGTACGCTATGATCGGGAGATAAAAGATTATGGACCAGCTAAAGGAGGCAAGAAGAAGGACCCGAATGCCCCCCAAAGACCTCTGTCTGGATTTTTCTTATTCTGCTCGGAATTCTGCCCCAAAATCAAATCCACAAACCCTGGCATCTCCATCGGAGATGTGGCAAAAAAGCTGGGTGAGATGTGGAATAACTTAAGTGATAGTGAAAAGCAGCCTTACATTACCAAGGCAGCAAAGCTGAAGGAGGAGTATGAGAAGGATGTTGCTGACTGTAAGTGTAAAGGGAAGTTTGATGGCGCCAAGGGTCCTGCTAAAGTTGCCCGGAAAAAGCTGGAAGAAGAAAAGGAGGAGGAAGAGGAGGAGGAGGAAGAGAAGGAGGAAGAAGAGGAGGAAGATGAATAAAACTCCGTCTCTTTGTGAATACCTTGGAGTAGGAGAGTGCTGTGATCGACACATCTCTTATTTGAGTCGTGTCTATTGCCCTTGTTAGGTTTAATTACAAAATTTGACCACGATCATATTGTAGTTTCTCAAAGTGTCAGTGGTTTACATGAAGTGGCCGTGGGTGTCCGGAGCGCCCTGAAACTGTATCAAAGTTGTACATAGCTCCAAACATTTTTAAAATGAAAAGGCACTCTTGAGTCCTCCTCACTCAGTGCACTTTGCTGTTGGTGAGACAAGGCATTTGAAGATGTTTCTGGCATTTTGTTCTCAACTCGTAAGGTAGTGTTAACTATATGGTTATTGGCTAGAAACCCTGAGTTTTCAACTGTACATATCTATAGTTTGTAAAGAGAACAAAACAACCCAGGCAGGTTCTTGATGCTCCTTGTTTGGTGTGGAGGCTGTGAGGGGAAGATGCCTTTTGGAGGGGGCCGTAGCTCAGGGCGTGCACTGTGAGACTGGACCTGTTGATACTGCAGTGGGCATCCATTTAGCTCCAGGTTGTCTTGTTTTTGTATATAGTGGCATAGCATTCTGCTAACATTCTTAGTTGTGGAAAGGGGGGAGGGGTCAGCTGGCATGAGAAGTGTTTGGAGTTTTTTCCTTAGTTATGTGCAGTAGATTTAACACTTTTTAAAGAAACTGTAGAACTGGGCTGGAGAGATGGCTCAGTGGTTAAGAGCACTGACTGCACTTCCAGAGGTCCTGAGTTCAAATCCCAGCAACCACATGGTGGCTCACAACCATCTGTAATGAGATCTGATGCCCTCTTCTGGTGTGTCTGAAGACAGCTACAGTGTATTCATATATAATAAATAAATAAATCTTTAAAAAAAAAAAAAGAAAAAGAAACTGTAGAACTCATCATTGTCAGCAAAGCAAAGAACTACTGCATCAATGGAAGTTCAAGAACCCTCTGTACCTAAATGCAATTTGCAACATTCTGTTATTTTTTGTATGTTTAGAATGCTGAAATGTTTTTGAAGTTAAATAAACAGTATTACATTTTTAAAAAAAGAAAAATAAAATACCATGTTAACAGTTTATTATGAAAATCACTCTACATGGTTACTACAAATGCAGTTTCGTTGATACCATATAGGAAGAGCTACAACAGGCAAATGAGCTCCCTGTAACTGGGCCACCATCCTGCTCATCTGTCCTGGCGAGCTCTGGTATAGCATGACCCCAGAGATATTGTCCCTGGATTGCTTCTTGCTACTGATGTGCTTTGTCATGTTTTGCATTTCCATCTCCTCATTTATTTGGCTTGGTGTGAGTGGACACTGTGGGAGACTTTCACTGCCTCTAACTTGTAGTGATTACTTCATAGCTCTTGTCCACTCTGTTGGCCAAGTTTCTTGCAGATTAACATGAAGATGAAAGTTCTTGAGATAATGCTGTCTAGATGAACTAATGGTTTTATGGAATTTCTGACTTGATTTGCCATAATTATGAATAACATACTTATTGGTGAATTAGCAACTAGAGACTATAAATAGAGCAGAATTTAGTCCATCGGTATTCACCCATTGGCTTCTAACGCAAATACTTTCTATATGTGGAGAAAAAAAATACTCTTTATTTGAAAAATAAGTCTGGACATTTTACAAGGCATGGAGAATCTTATACTCAGTCATTACCAACCATCCTATTCTCATAAGGACACCGTTTGCAATGAGAGTAAAGGCAGAGTCAAATTCAAACGGAGAATCCATCTAAGATTTCCCACAGAAGGAATGCTGTTGGATGGAACTAGTACCTATCTGAATTCTTTTCATGAGCAGGATGTGGGTGCAAAGACATCTGTGCCTCCTGACACTGAGGAAATAGCTCAGTTGCCTACTCTTCCCACCCCTCCCCAAGAAGATGCACTTATTGAGCTGTGGGGACCAATGGAATATTAATAACATTTGGTAAACCCATGGTTTACTGATAATTCATCAGACGCTGATGGGACCAAAACTAATGGAAAGCAACAGCCTATAGACCTATAGCAGCTTATAGCCTAAAGAACTGAATGGCTAATACTGAGGAAAGAACTACAAAATGAATGTAGCACTACAGGCTATAAGACAAAGACCTACAAAAGCAAAGGTAAAATATCTTCTCCAGTGAATGTTGTGTGCAGTGATATAGCTATATACTCATCAAAATGGAAAATACACTAATTGGCAGAAAAATGGCAAGGATATCTGGTCATGGGATGTATGACTGCAAATGGGCAAAATCTTAAAAAAAATGTAAAGACATTGAATTCTATGTAGCTCATAGAGACAAGACAAACAAAATGCTTGAATATAGGGAAATAGTGGGCAAAATGGCATCATATTTAAGTAAGACTTGAAAGTTAAAATTTGCAGCAAGAATGATAGATTATACATTTCAAAAACTTGAAATCCCAGCTCAGAGCCCTGGTCTAGACCTGTCCTGCACCACCATGTTTCGAGAGACCCTTTCTGTTTCTCTCAAACACTTAAAGTGGGCCCACAATTGAATCAACTAAAGAGTTAGGAACTTTATTTCAAATCTTACAAGGTGATTCAAACTTAATTGTCCAGGAAAATTATTAGCTGAATCTGAAAAATAATTGGCTCTGATAGAAAAGAGTTACAGCATCACCTGTGGGCTACTTGGATCCAAAACTGGACTGGGTTATTTTGACTTCTTTCATTCTCCCAAAGGAATTCCTGACATAGGGAAGATGATATCTTAGAATGGACATTTACAACACATAAACAGAGCCAAAAGTTATAAACCTAAACAGAAAAGCTTTTAGTTGATTGTGAAGGGAAGAGTAAGACCTCATGAATTAACAGGAACAGACCCATCAGAGATTACAGTATCTTACAGTGATGCTGAAATTATCCCACTACGCATAATCAATGCGGATTGGCAAAAGAACTTGCAGAAATTTTGGGAAGAAATCAACAACAAATACCACAAAAGCAAGCAAGTTTAGTTTACTTAAAAACAAAAGCAAAGCCGGGCAGTGGTGGCACATGCCTTTAATCCCAGCACTTGGGAGGCAGAGGCAGGCGGATTTCTGAGTTCGAGGCCAGCCTGGTCTACAGAGTGAGTTTCAGGACAGCCAGGGCTACACAGAGAAACCCTGACTGGAAAAAAAACAAAAAAAAAACAACAAAAAAAATCAAAAATACAAACAAACAAACAAACAGCAACAAAAACAAAACCAAAAACCTAATTGGATTCTTCCTCAGCTAGTGAGAGGAACACCAGTTTTAAAAGCCTTTTATACAGAGGGCAATAATCAGGAAGAGAAGGTTATAAGTCAGAAAACATAAGTAACATAACACAGCATCCACATGTTCAGTTCAGAAATCAGAATTCTCATGTTTATATCAGATCTCCAAAAACCTCTTAGTATAGTTACTGACTCTCAATATGCAGAGACGCTTCTTTTGCATATAGAAACTGCTCAAATTATTACAGATTCAGAATAAAGATTGTTATGTAAACAACTATAACTAGTCATGTGAAACAGTGATCTTCCAATACATATAATTCATATTCGATCACATACAGGTTTTCCAGGACCACTGCCATCAAGAAATGAGGATATACATTAACGATTAATAGCAAATGTATTAGAAACTTCAAATTTTTATAAAAGTTATCATGCAATTAGTAAAATCTTAAAGAATACAAGTTTCTATACCCTTGCCAACAAACCCCCCAAAATATTAAAATTTCATGTATTTGTTCTTTTTTAATAATAATCAAGTTCCATTACCTATCAGGAAAAACATTCTGGAGGTAATCTGTGGGGTGGTGGGCTGTGAGAGGCAGCTGGGTAACTGGTAGAGCACACTTTGAATCCTGGAGACACATGCTGAGATCCAGAGACATGTGCTGAGTCCTACAACAGACAGACTTAGAGCTTCCAGCTACAGATGTACTCTCTTGCCAAAGTCAAATGGCTACTGAACTTGGGGAAAATTACATGTTACTAAGGAAAATATAATGTCTATCTAGATTAAATAGATGTTATTACCCTCAAACTGTACATCCTGTAAAACAATTAATTGGTTCATTGATCCTTTGCCTTCCCAACCCCTACCCTCAACCTCCTTACTCTGTGACTTAATTGTGCTACCCCCTACAGCCTGTGTAGTGTTTTCTTTTGATACTTCCACCTCATCCAAAATTTTCACACCAAATGACACAGTCACTTCAGTGATGCCGCTCTTTTTTAAAAATGTAAATGAAGGAGTTGTGGGTCCGTGGGCTGTGAGAGGCAGCTGGGTAACTCATCGAGTATGCTTTGAGCCCTGGAGACCCTAAAGGGACTGTAGGAGGTTGGTGTTTCTCCCGGGATCCCAGGTTCCATTCATATAGCCACAGCCCTCTATGGCCCCTCCCAAAGAAAAGTTTTTGGCCATTGGTGAAGGAGCACAGATAGAGGGCATGAGTACAAGCCACAAAGCCTCAAGACATCTCCATATTCATGCAATACCTAAAGGCCAGAGGGCATAGCCAAGTAAGCATTCCTTCCCAGACCCTCCTCCTTGCAAAAGATATTTAACTTCAGGTCCAAACTGAGAAGACGGGCTATAGCTCTATCCATTTCCACAATGACAAAGATTTTAAGATCATGGACTACCTCTCAAATTTGCAGACAGCCATGGGAAAACGTGGAGAAGGTCTTCAACTACCAAGCCACTGTATAATCTCCTCCTGTGGACCTCTCTACTTTCCAGTCATGGAGTCTGCCAACTAAAGGAGCTAGGAAAGCCATCCATGACCCAGCCAAACAAGTCACAGAGACCAAGAGCCCTCTCCCCGTGGAGTGGAGCACCACCGAAGCTCATCTCCTCCCCCTCCATCCTTCGGCTTCGGGTCAATCCAGCCAGTATGTCCCCCATCTTGGTTTTTCTGCTCCCGGAAAGCTAGGAATGGGGTTTTGTAACGTTGACTCAAGCAGGAACTGCACAAGAATGAACCTTCCAAAGAAGAGATGGGAATTCTCAATACTTCATGGTTCCAGTGTAACTTCTTTAATACACTGACCACATTTGACAGTACTATGAACATATTTCTGATACCTTTGTATTCAACAAGGAATCATCTCGTTGTTCTGCTTAGGAGTAATGTCAGAAGTTCAAGGCAGATAACACTGAGGTTCACATATTGTCAAATATGAACGGTGATGGGATTAGCAGAGAGTCAGGAAATTTAATAAGGAACATCAAACCTAACACAGACAGAAATCCTATAGTGCACGACTGATCAAGACTCAGGATACACACCACTGTGATCCCAGGAGCTCTGCCCTTCCTCATGGGAGACCCAGAGGAGTTGAAAGCCTGTGCTCAGAGAACACCTATGGTTGCTGGCTTTGAATTCTAAGTCTTGTGTCTTAAGCACCTGAGATGACAGGCAGGGTCACCAAGAATGGCTACAAGAGTATCTTAAACTAGCTTTTACTTCCATGATTTTAAGTAAAGCAAGTAATGAAAGCAAGAATTTCCATGCAGTAGTAAGATACTTTAAAATCTACGGCGTTCTAGCAAAAATAACTCGGAAACCTGGTAGACATCACTGTGAAAAGGCCGACTCACAGGCTAACACCGGGTGCTGAGACAACAGAAGTTTAAATGAGTCCAAACGCCAGTGGCTGCCCATCTGCAGAAGAGTGTCCCTTCCCAGATCCACCTATATGCAGTTGGTAAAGAACCCAGACAGCGAACCAACCGATTCTGTGGGTTCCTGGGAGTTCCTCGCACTGATTTGTGGGAAATGTAGTCCGTACCACTGTGGCGTCCTCAAGGCTGGCAGTTGAAATCAAACTTCCGCATTTGATTTTCAAACATAGCTTCTCCCCAAACTTAGGCGACTGTCCTGTTGAGCGCTGCGTCTGGATCTCTGACATGGAGGTTGGTGCAGGGAACAGCGCAATCTTGCAGATCTGAGGGACTGTGCAGGGCGGCTGGACCGGCGCGGAAGGAGCTTACTTGGGCTTGCTGTGAGACAGGGACGGGACGTGCTGTCCTGACCTAGGCTGGGCCACTGCCCCTGCGCACAACTTTGAAGGGGAGAAGGTTGGAAACAACAGTATGGCCAGGACAGGCTGGGTCTGCTGTCTGCCTGTGCCTGAGATGCTGAAAGGAGCTCTATCTAACTGACCCATTCTCACGTGGCTGTAGTCAGATTCTCAGGTCTTACAGAACACATGGACGTCTAGCGCCCCCTATACTTTATGTCCTGTCTAGTACTGAGTTTGAGCTCACAAATCCTCCTAAAGTTCCTAGTGTCCAGGGACAGAGTCCTGTGGGGGTGATTGCTGTGTGAGGTGTTAGTTCCTTTTCCTTTGGAATGAATTGTTAGATTTATGGATGCCTCGGTTTGAATAAGAATTCTGAATGTACAGTCCTGTCACCTGAATCATCACAATACTTGGCGATGTAGCCACAGAATAATCTTGTAACTGGTATGAATCTGTGGTTGTACAATCCAAATTATTGTGGAACTTGCCCTTCTGCTTAAAAATCACTAGACCATAATACCTCAGCAATTCTTAGTATGAGTTCTATCCAAAATTTGGACTCCTTTTCAGATAAGACTTGGTGTGATGAGAGAAATGGAACTCGTTTTCTCTGGGAGGTGCTGGAGTGTTTCAGAAAAGGAAGGGAGATGGCCCTCCTCTGGTCACATGAGTGTCTTGTCTGTTCACATTATCAGCAATGTCTAAATTCCCTTAAATGTACTCTGTCCCTGTGTCTGAAATCCAGCTTTACTCTTGCTCCCTGAATGTTTCTAAAAAGATTTCCCCATGTTTTCGTGAGGTTGTAAGAAAAATTCAGAAAGCTCTGGCACAATTGGGGTTTTACGATTTTCACATAGGTTCCTGTCCATGCAAAATGCACACAGTTCTCCTCTTAAAGGGCTAAGAGAGAGTTTAGTCCAGAGATTTTTGAGTAACCATTATCTGAGAATACAGATTTAGTATCCAAAGTCTGGGCTTCAACACAAGGCAGTTTCATGGTTTTACAGAACAGAGAATGTCATTGACCAAGGAAAATTAAAATGCATTGGTGTGTCTCATAGAGAAGTCGGATATATTCTATTCACCTAAGATACCATCTGATGAGATTTTAGCTTTTGGACTGGTAGAATCTCATGTTCTGCCAAGTCTGTGGATTTGAGGTTTTAAATCTGTCACAAGTTGTTTGGTCTAATACAGTGTGAGGAAAGGACTGTCCCTGAAGAGAACAGCAGCCCAAGGTAAGTCGGCTGCCCCTGAACCTGCAAAATTCCAGGCTCTGGCCCTCAATGAACTTCCACATGGGCCATCAGTCTCTGCACACACAGACAGACACACAGTTTTGGTTTTTCCATCTTCAGAATTTCTCCTCCACAGTCCCTCCTCCCATCTCAGGTGATCTTGCTTATATTGTCACTCTTCAGTCAAACCAAGCATTACTGAGCCTGAACCTGGCTTATGGCATTCAACTCTATATGAATATAACGTGTCCATAAATTATGTATAAACTGCTGCTGTACCCTCTCTATACTATGAGGAACATACTCAGGGAGTATGAGCTTCAGACCACCTTGTTCTGTTTCCTAGGATTTTAATGAGTTTCTAACCATGCATAGGGTAATAGACATTTCTTAGTTAACTCTGCTAATCTCTAGAAAAACTACAACAGTATATAAAATCAGAATCACATGCTGCCTTATGCTTCAAAACATGTTCCTTATAGTATAGAGAGGGTACAGCGGCGTGCTTGTACATAATTTATGGGCACCTTATATTCGTATGTATTTTTACTTAAACAGCTCTATGACAGAAGAGTGAACTTATGCCTATTCTATGACTCATTTCTGTCATCTATGCTTTTGGGGGAGGAGTCAGGAATCCTAGGGTTCAAAATCATCCTCTCCTTCATAGCCAAATCAGTGTGAGCCTAGGCCACATGAGACCCGTGCTTTACAAAGATTCTTAAAACATAGTTTTTTTTTCAATGTGGCAATTAATTCTTCTAATTGGTCTCAGTTCTGAGCACCAAGGACCTGACAGAAATCCATCCCACTGACATCTTCTAATTATGAAAACTTACAAATGTGCTTTAAGAAGTTGAGTTGAATGTATTTGAAATCTTAAACCCAAGTTTTCACTAGCATCCTTTTGTTAGTGACTAGAGTGGGCGTTTCCATTTACTATGTGAGGAAGTAGTCCCCTCTTTGCCTGCCTTGACTATTCTGTATTTGCAGGAAATGTTAGTAATGTTTGCACACTCTTCTATCTTATTTTCTGACATGACATCAAGGTGATTTCTTTGGTTTTCTCATGTATCATTTGAGAACAGCACTGCAGCTCTACAGCTAGAAAATGACAGCCTCACCCACCACTGTCCTTCACCATCCAGACAGTAAACTGTCAAGGTGGGATTCCTTCCTCTTCCTCAGGGAGGACTCCAGTCTCCTATGCTGTGCACTCCTGCCCTTTTCCTCACAGGCTCTTTTCATTTCATTCTAATATTACTGTGATTGATGGTTTGAATGAAGGACTCATTGATTTTAATAGACTTAACACTATTTGCCTTTTCTGGAGACTGTATCCTTTCCTACAATACTTTCCCAACTCTTCTACAAGACTCTCTGAGCTCCTTCTAATATTTGGCTATAGTTCTCTGCATCTTTGTCCATCAGATGCTGGTGGGTACCATGCTCCTGTCAGCAAGACTAACAGAGTATTATTATGTTAGGCATTGCTTCTTGCCCATGAAAAGAGTCTCAAGTTGGAGGTAATCAGGGGTTAGCCATTCCCACAGTCTCTGCTCCTTTTTTCCCCTGCACTTCTTGTAGGTAGGACAAACTTTGTGTCTAAGGTTTTGTCCACAGATCAGTGTCCTTATATCTTCAATTGGAGCCCTACCTGACTACAGGAGGAAGCCACCTTAGTTTCCATATTCCCCACTGCTAGGAACTCAGCCAGAGTCACCCTCATAGACTCCATGGAGCTTCTTGCATCCCTGCTCTCAGATTGATCCCAGAGATCCCCCATCCCCTGCCCAGCATCAAATTCCTTGCAGTCTACTGGCCCTCTCTCCCAGGCTCTCCCTACACCTGATCCCCTATCATGCATGGCCCTTGCATCGCCTTCCCCACCCACCTCCTTCCCTCCATCCACTCCTGATGACTCCTTTATTTCCCCTTCTGTGTGAGATCCAAGCATCCTCTCTTTACCCCTTCTTATTATTTGGCTTCTTTGGATCTGTGAATTACAGCATGGGTATCCTGTACTTTATGACTAACATCCACTTATAAGTGAGTACATACCATGCATGTCCTTTTGGGTCTGGGTTACCTTTCTAGTTCCATTCATTTGCTTGCAAATTTCATGATGTCCTTGTTTTGTTCATCTCTTGTGAGATATCTCGATTGTTTGCAGTTATTCCTTTTATGAGTAAAGCTGCTATGAACATAGTTGAGCAAGTGTCCTTGTGGTGTGGTGGAAGATCTTTTGAGTATATGCCCGGGAATGCTGGGTCTTGAGGTAGGACTATTCCCAATTATCTGAGAAACTGCCAAAATGATTTCTATAGTAGTTGTACAAGTTGACAGTCCCACCAGCAATGGAGGAGAGTTCTCCTTGACCCACATCCTTGGCAGCATGTGCCTTCACTTAAGATTTTGATCTTAGCCATTCAGTTGGGTGAAAGGTAGAATCTTACAGTCACTTTGATTTGCATTTCCCTAGTGACAAAATATGTTGAACCTTTTAAGTGTTACCTATGTATTTCCTCTGGTTCTAGTGTTATCTAGAAATTCCTCTGTTGAGAATTCTCCGCTTAGCTTTCTACCCAGGTTTTTAAGTTGGTTACTCAGTTTGTTGATGTCTAACTTCCTGAGTTCTTTGTATATTTTGGATATCAGCCCTCTGGGGGATGTGGGATTGGCGATTTTTTTTCTTATTCTGTAGGCGCAGTTTTATCCTATTGACAGTGTGCTTTGCCTTTCAGAAGATTTTCAGTTTCATAAAGTCCTATTTATTAATTGTTGATCTTAGTGTCTGAGCTATTGGTGTTCTGTTCAGGAAGTTATCTCCTATATGAATGTATTCAAGGGTACTCCACACTTTCATTTATATTAACTATAGTGTATCTGGTTTTCTGTTGAGGTTTTTGATTCACTTGGTCATGAGTTTTGTACAGGGTTATGAATGTGTATCTTTTTGCATTATTCTACATTCTTCTACATCCATATATCCAGTCAGACCAGCACCATTTTTTTAAGATACTTCCGGTGTATGGTTTGGTGTTCTTTGTCAGAAATCCACTGTCCATAGGTGTGTAGGTTTATTTCTGTCTCTTCTCTTTCATTCTATTGCTCAACCTGTTTTACACCAATACCATGCAGTTTTTTATTACTATTGCTCTGTAACATATCATGAAACCAGGGATGGTGGTACGACTAGAAGTTCTTTTATTGTACAGGTTTCTTTCAGCTATCCAGGGATTTTTGTTTTTTCATTTGAAGTTGAGAATGTTTCCTTCAAGGTCTGTAAAGAATTGTGTTGGAATTTTGATGGTAAGTGCATTGAATCTGTAGATTGCTCTCGATGAGATAGCCTTTTTTTCCTATGTTAATCCTATTTGTCTATGAGCATGGGAGATTTTTTTCGTCTTTTGATATCTTCTTCAAATTCTTTCATTACACATGTGAAGTTCTTGTCCTACAGGTCTTTCACTTGCTTGGTTACAGTTATACCAAGATATTTTGTATTATTTGTGGATATCATTAAGGTGGTGGTTTCCCTGGGAATCATTCACAATTTCTCATTTCTTCCTCAGTGCATATTTTCTTTGTATAAAAGAGGCCTACTGATTTTTTAAAAATCAATTTTGAATCCAGTCAGTTTGCTCAAGGTGTTTATAAATTGTTGGAGTTTTCTGGTAAAATTTTTGTGGGCACTTATATATATAACCATATTATCTGCAAATAGCCATACTTTGTCTTTTTCTTTTCCAAATTATATACCTTTGATATCCTTTAGTTGTATTATCGCTCTGGCTAGAACTTCAAGTACTATCTTGAAGAGATATGGAGAGAATGGACAGCCTTGTTCCCGATTTTAGTGGGATTGCTTTAAATTTCTTTACATATATTTGATGTTGTCTATTGGCTTACTGTGTTTTGCTTTTATCATGTTCATGTATGTGCTCTGTATCCCTAATTTCTCTAAGACTTATAACATGAAGAGGTTTAGGATTTTTTTTCAAATTTTTTTTTAGCATCTAAGCAGATTGTCGTGCCATTTTTGGTTTTCTCAGTTTATTTATACCTTGTATTAAGTTGGTGGATTTTCGTATATTGAACCACTCCTGCATTCTTGGAATGAATACTAAAGACTACTTGATCATGGTGGGTGCTGTTTCGAATGTGTTCTTGGATTTGGTTTGTGAGTATTTTAGTGAGTATTTTTACAAGGGAGCTGGGGTAAGACTTCCAAGGTTCCTCTTAAAATCCATATATATCCATCTGATCACAGAATTTCTTTTAGCTGAAAAACTTTTTACTATAATTTCAATCTCCCCATTCTTTTGAATCCATTTAGGTTGTTAATTTCTTCCTCGTTAATGTTTTTTATTTATGTGTAAAACATAAATAGGAATGAAATTGGAATCACAAGAAAACTCTTGGACCTGTTGAAGACAGTCCTGCAGGTGAAGACTATAGCTGAAAGTGCATGAAACTATAAGAAAGACCGTGGAGAAATGATTTAATGATACATTTCAGAAATTTAGGAAAAACAAAAAACAAATGTTAATCAAAACCCGCCGTTGGCAAAAAATTTTAAAAAGTATGAGAAGAGAAATAATTGAAACTAACTCACCGAAAAAGATTCAAATGATCAACAGCTTCACATCAGGTTCATTAAGAAGATAAACAAGATTGAGGGACACTTGATCCAGCTAACCAACAGAAACAGAATCCACATGATCAAATTCAGAAATGTACAGGGAGATATTGCAACAGACACCAAAATATTCAGACTATCATAAGGGAATATTTTGAAAACCTGTCCAGTTTAATTGGAAAATCTAAGACATCACTCATATCTCCTTCTTGTAGACAACATAAAGATGGTTTCATTTCATGATCCATTCCTCCAGCATGTGTCTTGTGAATGGTGGACTGTGGGCATCACTTGTTCTGGTATGTGGGTCTTAGTTGTTAGTATGTTCCTCATTTTCAGTGTTGTGTTCTGAGTGGCCCTTTGTGGTTTTGTTATTTTGGCTTACAATTCCTTTCCACGGCATCTTTACTATGCTCATCTCTCTCTTCAGAGTACAATAGTTCTTTCTGTATTTTTTTTTATATATTTGGTTGGTGAAATACAATTTTTTTAATACTCTTTATTTTGTAGATGATTTTTCCACGTCTTTCAACTACTGAAGATATTTGTGTGGTGTGCAGTATCTTAAGTTGGATGTCATTGTCTTTTAGGAGTTGGGATGCATTACTCCAGGCTCTTCTGGCTTTTAAAGTTCCATATAGGAATTGGCTGTTATCCTAATAAATGTGATTTTGACTTGCAAATTTCAGAATGCCATGAAGTTTTAATTTTCTGATCTTGTCCGATTAGTGTTACCTGTGTTGTTTATATTATTATGGTTATATCCTTCCTTACTTTAGGGAAGCTTTTTTTTTTTTTTGCCTTCTTGAAGATGATATTTATGCCATTGCCTGGGCCTTTTTCTCCCTCATCTATGCCTATAATTTGAAGTTTTGGTTTTTTCACAGTGTCTAACATTTCTTGTATGTTTCCTTCCCACAGATATTTTTTCTTCATTTATGTCATAGTATTAGCTTGTTTTATCTAGATGATCTACTTTAATCATAAGTCCTTACATGCTATCTTCACCTGATTTATTCTAGTGTCATTTTTTCTTTTACATTTTCTGTTAGGATTATTGGGCTAGATTTTGGATCAATGCTGTTAGAGTCCTGTTCAGGAATTCTCTTTATTGAATTCCAGTTTCAAATCCTGGATTGTGTTGCCATTTCAATCATTATAAAATTTTTGCTTTCTGGAACATCAAAGAAGCATTTGTTCTCCCTAAGTTAATTGTCTTTAATGCTACTGAGATGCATCTTCATGCCTTTTTGAAATGTTTTGTAATCTTTAATGAAGCTTATGATTGTCTTCTAAAGTCTGTGTCCTAGTGCTCATCTAAGCAACGTGTAATGGCAAATGTCTCTATCTTGTGTGATGGGTGGGTACAAGCCAGCGTGATCTTTTCTATTGCTTATTTTGATATG
>NW_021611050.1:0-1407 GCF_004785775.1 Grammomys surdaster | reverse complement strand
TATCACCTGAGTTTTTAATCTTAGCCATTCTGACTGGTGTGAGATGGGATCTCAGGGTTGTTTTGATTTGCATTTCCCTGATGACTAAGGACATTGAACATTTCTTTAGGTGCTTCTCAGCCATTCCAGTTTCTTCCTTGAAAATTCTTTGTTAAGCTCTATACCCCATTTTTTAATAGGGTTATTTGGTTGTCTGGAGTCTAATTTCTTGAGTTCTTTGTATATATTGGATATTAGCCCTCTATCAGATGTAGGATTGGTAAAGATCTTTTCCCAATTTGTTGGTTGTCGTTTTGTCCTATTGACAGTGTCCTTTGCCTTACAGAAACTTTGCAATTTTATGAAGTCCATTTGTCAATTCTTGATCTTAGAGCATAAGCCATTGGTGTTCTGTTCAGGAACTTTTCCCCTGTGCCCAAGTATTCGAGGCTCTTCCCCACTTTCTCTTCTATTAGTTTCAGTGTATTTGGTTTTATGTGGAAGTCCTTTATCCACTTAGACTTGAGCTTTGTACAAGGAGATAAGAATGGATCAATTTTCATTCTTCTACATGTTGTCCTCCAGTTGAACCAGCACCATTTGTTGAAAATGCTGTCCTTTTTCCACTGGACAGTTTTAGCTCCTTTGTCAAAGATCAGGTGACCTTAGGAGTGTGGGTTCATTTCTAGGTCCTTCAATTCTATTCCATTGATCTTCCTGCCTGTCTCTGTACCAATACCAGGTAGTTTTTATCACTATTGCTCTGTAGTACAGCTTGAGGTCAGGGATGGTGATTCCTCCAGGAATTCTTTTATTGTTGAGAATAGTTTTTGCTATCCTGGGTTTTTTGTTATTCCATATGAATTTGAGAATTTCCTTTTCTAACTCTGTGAAGAATTGAGTTGGGATTTTAATGGGGATTGCATTGAATCTGTAGATTGCTTTTGGCAAGATGGCCATTTGTATTATATTAACCCTGCCAATCCATGAGCATGGGAGATCTTTCCATCTTCTGAGATCTTCTTCGATTTCTTTCTTCAGGGACTTGAAGTTCTTGTCATACAGGTCTTTCACTTGCTTGGTTAGATTCACACCAAGGTATTTCATATTATTTGCAACTATTGTGAAGGGTGTCATTTCCCTAATTTCTTTTTCAGTCTGTTTATCTTTCATGTAGAGGAAGGCTACTCATTTGTTTGAGTTGATTTTATAACCAGCCACTTTGCTGAAGTTGTTTATCAGGTTTAGGAGTTCTCTGGTGGAAGTTTGGGGGTCACTTAAGTATACTATCATATCATCTGAAAATAGTGATATTTTGACTTCTTCCTTTCCTATTTGTATCCCTTTGACTTCTTTTTGTTGTCTAATTGCTCTGGCTAAAACTTCCAGTACTATATTGAATAGGTAGGGGTAGATTACCTATTCTGG
>NW_021611049.1:0-8141 GCF_004785775.1 Grammomys surdaster | reverse complement strand
CTCCTCTCTTCCTCTCCTTTGCGTCCGCCTCCATATGTTCTACCCTCTGCGCCTCCCTGCCCCCCTCCCGAAGTTTCTTCTTCTCCTTTTATTGCTCCTGTCTTCCCTTCCACTGCTCCCGCCTGCCGGATTGATACTGCCGCGTCCCCTCTCTCGCCCTCTTCCCAGCTCCCCCGGCCTGATTCCTTAGATCTTCCTGATACAGCCAACCTTGAGGTGGAAGCTGCCCGCCGACATGCTCCTGATCAGCCTCCTCTAAGAACTTTGACTTTTCCCCTCATATCTGGGCCAGACCTGCCCGCTTCTCTGTCTTCCGTCCGCGCTCACCTTTCTGATCAGCTTCGGGAACTGACTGACATTCTCCGCCTTCAGGATCAGGTCGCGCGCCTTTCAGTTCTTTGTGCGCCCAGCCTCCCTTGCGCTTGGCTTTTCCGGTTACCCGCTCCGGCCATGGGTCCTCAGACCCTGCTCCGGACCCCCAGCCCTCTTCCACAACTGACCAGGGGTCCCCGCCCACAAATCCCGCGCCCCCTACGGGTGACCCTCCCCCGGGCCCAGTTCATGATTCCTCGGACGAGGGTGCTTCAGAGGAGGGAGGAAGCGAAAGTGAGGAGGAAACACCCGCTCCCCCCGGACGCTCCCGTTCCTCCTGCGCCTGCTCCCCCCGCCACAGTCTTTAAAAAGCTCCGTTTTAAACAACTCAAAGATTTGAACTCGGTGGTCCGTGATTATGGACCGAACGCCCCCTTTACGCTGTCTCTCCTAGAAAGCCTGGGTGGCGGCGGCTATTTGACCCCCAATGAGTGGTTTTCAGTCGCCCAGGCCGTGCTAACTCGTGGCCAGTTCCTTTCCTGGCAGGCTGATTGGGCTGATCGCTGCCGCCAACAGGCTCGGAGTAATCTCTCCTCGGGCCGCCGCCCTGCTTCAAGGTGGACTCTCGATAAACTTTTAGGGAGGGGCAAGTATGCCACAGATCAGAGGCAACAGAAATTCTCTTTGGGCCTCCTGGCCCAAAGTTCTTCGGCCGCCATGAGTGTCTGGAGAGCGATTCCTATGAAGGGTTCAGTCCTTTCCCCTTTAACGAAGGTTACTCAGGGGGCTAATGAAGAGTTCTCAGAATTCATCGCTCGCCTCCTGGAGGCAGCGGAGAGAACTTGGGGGACGGGTCAGGAGAACAACAAACTCCTTTTGCAATTGGCTTATGAGAACGCCAATTTAGCATGCAGGACCGCCCTCAGGGGCAGGTATAAGGACAAAGACCTAGATGAAATGATTAAACTCTGCAAAGATGTAGACCCCTTCGCTCAGAAAGTCTCCCAGTCTATAAATCTGGCTGTGGGTGCTGCTACTGGCGCCGCCCAGAATCATACATCCTGCTTTCGGTGCGGCCAAACTGGCCACTTTGCTCGCCAGTGCCCCTCAGATAGAGCCCTCCCCCAAGCGGGGAGAGAGCGCCCTTTGCCTTCTGCCCTCTGCCCTCGCTGCAGGCGGGGTAGACACTGGGCTAATACCTGTCGCTCTAGGACTGATATTCTGGGAAACCCTCTTTCTCCCCTTCCGGGAAACGGAGTGAGGGGCCAGCCCCGGGCCCCTCAACCAGTCACCTTCCTGCCGGCCTCGGGGAACAGCCAGGCGGGGCCACGCCAGACCCTTCAACAGCAGCTCCCAAGCCAGTCACAGCCCTCCGCCGGGCTACCCCAGGGAGCGGGGGAATGGACCTCTGTGCCTCCACCGATACAATATTAGAGGTGGATAAAGGAGTCCAGATAATTCCCTCAGGGGTCTTTGGCCCCCCTCCGCCTAAAACTTACTATCTCATCTTGGGCAGAGCTTCTGCCACGCTCCAGGGCATCACTGTCTTCCCCTCGATTGTTGATAATGACTATGTGGGAGAGATTAAGGTTTTGGCTGCAAGCTCCCGAGGCCCCCTCCATATTCGCCAGGGACAGCGCCTTGCACAGGCCCTTCCCCTCCCATTGGACACGACCTCGCCTTCACTGGGCTCATCCCGGGGCGCCTCCACCCCGGGGTCCTCAGATGTCTATTGGGTTCAAAGAATTTCACAAGAACGCCCACAATTAAAACTTAAGCTTAATGGCAAAGCCTTTGTGGGCATTCTGGACTCTGGGGCTGACTCCACAGTTATCTCCCAGGCCTCTTGGCCCCCTTCCTGGCCCTGCCAGCCCTCTCTGACCCACCTCCAAGGCATTGGCCAGTCCACCAATACCCTCCAGAGTTCCCAATTGCTAACCTGGGAGGACCCTGAGGGCAACTCTGGACACGTCAGACCTTTCATTGTTCCAGGCCTCCCTATCAATTTGTGGGGCCGAGACATTTTGAGTCAAATGGGAGTTCTCATGTTCAGCCCCTCTGCGGCTGTCACCCATCAGATGCTAGATCAGGGATTTATTCCTGGCCAGGGCCTGGGTAAAAATAACCAGGGAATTCCTGCTCCCCTTGAGGTCTTGCCAAAGACCTCGCGTTCAGGACTAGGTTATGACTCAAATTTTTCTTGAGGGCCATTGCTCCCCCTGCACTCCAGGCAGACAGGATCACCTGGAAATCAGATCTCCCTGTCTGGATTGACCAATGGTCCCTTCCTCAACACAAGCTCACTGCGGCCATGCAGTTGGTGCAGGAACAGCTAGATGCTGGCCACATTGAGCCTTCTACCTCCCCTTGGAATACCCCTATATTTGTGATCCAGAAAAAGGGGGGTAGGTGGAGACTGCTCCAAGACCTCAGAGAAGTTAATAAGACCATGGTTCCGATGGGAGCCCTCCAGCCTGGCCTCCCCTCCCCTGTGGCCATACCTAAAAGATATTACAAAATGGTCATTGATTTGAAAGATTGCTTCTTCTGCATCCCTCTACACCCAGAGGATAGCAAGCGCTTTGCTTTTAGTCTTCCCATTGTTAACTGCATTGGACCATCTCCCCGGTTCCAGTGGAGGGTCCTGCCCCAGGGCATGGCTAATAGTCCTACCCTATGCCAAAAATTCGTGGCGCAAGCCATTGATCCCTTCCGCCTTCAACATCCCGAGTTGTACATCATTCATTACATGGATGATATCCTTCTGGCCGGTCCTGATGAGACTGCCCTACATGGGACAGGCCAGCAGCTGATCACTGCTCTCCAGGACCTTGGGCTACAGATAGCCCCCGAAAAGGTCCAGCTTCAGCCTCTCCATTTATTCTTAGGCTTTGAGCTTCACCCTTCTAAGATTCTTTCCCAAAAGATTGAGCTCAGAAAGGACTCCCTGCGCACACTTAATGACTTTCAGCGCCTCCTGGGAGATATAAATTGGCTACGCCCCTACCTGAAGCTGACCACTGGAGAACTTAAACCTCTTTTTGACATTCTTCAGGGAGATTCAGATCCTTCTTCCCCCCGCACACTGACCCTTGAGGCCGCCTCCGCCCTTGCGCGTGTGGAGAAGGCTATTCAACAACAGACTGTTACTTATTATTCTCCTGCTTCCCCTTTGTGGCTGTTGATCCTCCCCACTGTGTTCGCCCCCACAGGACTCTTATGGCAATCCAAGCCTTTATATTGGCTCCACCTGCCTGCCACCCCCGCTAAGGTTTTGCCCACCTATCCGTCCCTGGTGGCACAAATAATAAAGCTGGGAAGAGAGACTTCCCTCAAACTTTTTGGTAGAGACCCTGACATTGTCAGCCTCCCTTACAATGCTGCTCAGGTCAAATGGCTCTTACAGACTTCAGATGACTGGGCTGTCAGTTGTGTCTCGTTTCAGGGAAAGATAGACAACCACTATCCTTCTGATAAGCTTATACAGTTTCTTGAGCACCAGGCAGTGGTCTTCCCTAGAATTACCAAAAACTCTCCCATTCCCCAGGCATCTCTAGTCTTTACAGATGGATCCTCCTCCGGGATTGCAGCCTTTCATCTCGATGGACGGGTTTCTAGAGTCCAAACAGAATTTTCCTCGGCACAGTTGGTGGAGTTGGTTGCAGTTATTCAGGTCTTTAAGGCTCTCCCAGACCGTGCCTTTAACCTGTTTACTGATAGTGCATATGTGGCTCAGTCAGTGCCCCTATTGGAAACTGTTCCTTTTATTAGGCCATCCACCAATGCCTCCCCACTTTTTTCTGAGCTACAGAGGCTAATCCTGGCCAGATCACACCCGTTCTTTGTGGGACACATACGTGCCCACTCTGGCCTCCCTGGACCCCTTAGTGGGGGTAATGACCTTGTCGATAGGGCCACCAGGGACTCTCAAACACCTCTGGTGACGCTGGCCACACTCCCTGATGCCGTCCAGAGGGCACAGGAGGCTCATCGACTCCACCACCTGAATGCCCAGACCCTCCGGCGGCTGTTCTCCATCACCAGAGAGCAAGCACGCCAGGTTGTCCGCCAGTGTCCAGGCTGTCTTACCCTCCTGCCTGAGCCCCATTTGGGGGAGAACCCCCGAGGTCTTACTCCAGGGGATTTGTGGCAAATGGATGTTACCCATTTTGCCCCCTTTGGTAAACTTAAATACATTCATGTCTCCATTGACACCTTCAGTGGCTTTCTCTGTGCTTCACTACAGGCTGGAGAGGCCACCAAACATGTTGTTAATCATTTGATCTCCTGCCTTGCCTATGTAACCTTGCCCAAGGTTCTTAAGACTGACAACGGCCCTGGATACACGAGCACTGCCTTTAAACAGTTTTGTGCTCAGCTCAACATTAAACATATCACAGGCATTCCCTATAACCCTCAGGGGCAGGGAATTGTTGAAAGGGCACATCAGTCTCTAAAAAACATGCTCTTAAAGTTGCAACATTCAGGGGGCATTCTCTACCCCCAAAAGGGAAATTGTAAGGCGTTACTAAACCATGCTTTGTTTGTCCTCAATTTCCTAACCCTCGATGAGAGGGGCAGATCTGCTGCAGACAGGTTCTGGCACCCTTCCACAGCGGAGTCCTATGCCAGGGCCTTGTGGAAGGATCCACTTACACATAGGTGGAATGGCCCCGACCCAGTCCTGATCTGGGGGAAGGGACATGCGTGCATCTATGACTCCAAAGAACAGAGTGCACGCTGGCTACCAGACAGACTGATAAAAATAATGGACTCTTCTCCTAAAATTGTGACCCCCTTCCAGGGAACCCCCCTGAGAACGCCTAAATGTGCTCTCTTGCAGGAGCCCCAAGGATGCTGCTATCCACCTTGCTCCTGGCGACTTGGACCTTGGTTGCTACAGCCATCAACCTGCCTCACAATCCTTATATGGTGTACAACTTCACTTGGGTGATCATCAATCAAGCCGGAGACATGGTCAACTCCAGCTCCTCCCTTGGTACCTCTCCCCATTGGCCCGTCCTCCACATCGACCTTTGTGCTCTGGCTGTGGGGGCTGATCCATATTGGGGGCTGGAAGACCAGGTCTGGCCCCTGGAGGGGGCCCCCAATCTTCCTGAGCGAGACACAACAAAATTCGAACCCTGTCGTTCGGCCCCAGGGCGCTCTACCCTCCACAACTTTCTTAGAAGGGGAATTTATGTTTGCCCTGGTCCCCGTCACCGCCCTCATGGCACAGGCTATCGGTGTGGAGGGGTTGCAGACTTTTTTTGCGCTTCGTGGGGATGTGAAACCACGGGAGACACATACTGGAAGCCTTCATCCTCCTGGGACTATATCACTGTCAACCGCTCTGCCATGCCCGGTAACCCCTACATGCTTTGCCGTGGCTGGTGCAACCCCATATCCATTTTCTTCACCTCATCGGGCCAGTCCCAAGATTGGACAGGCTCGGGGTACACCTGGGGTCTCCGCGCCTACTTTAAGAGCTGGAATCCAGGACTCCTCTTTACCATTAAGCTCCTTAAAGAAATCCCCAACAAACATCAGGCTGCTCTAGGCCCAAATCCTTCCCTGCGGCAGCCCGCTCCTCCTCCCGCTCGACGCCCTACCAGTCCCCTCCTCCTTCCCCATGCCTCAGCTGTCCCTCTGGTCACTCTTTTTCAGCCCACCATTCCCGGGGGACCCCCTCGCTCTGCAGACCTTATTGTCTCTCTGGCCAATGCTTCCCTTGAAGCCATGCGCGTGGCTAATTCTTCTGCTTTTCCTGAGTGTTGGATGTGTTTTGACCCTACCCCACCATTTTATGAAGGCATTGCGACCTTCGCAGACCCCCAGTTTACCAACAACTCCTTAACCCTCCTTCCCCTCCCAAACCCTGAGGGTGGATTGACCCTAGCCTCTATCTCTGGCATGGGCACCTGCCTGCTTGGGCCCAAGATGCTTCCCCCTAGAGATCTTTTCCCTGTTTGCAATCAGACTCTCACTATCAATACAACCTATCTGTATGTGGTTGCGCCTAATAATACCCTCTTTGCCTGCTCAAATGGACTGACCGCTTACATCTCCACCTCCAGATTCCTTTCCCATGATTATTGTGTTGTTGTTACCGTCCTCCCTCAATTTTTTGTTTATGAGCCCGAGTCCTTCCTACGCTTCTTTGAATCCGGGGTCCCACACAGAGACAAGAGAGAGCCTCTGACTGCGCTCACCCTCTCAGTCATCCTGGGTCTGGGTGCAGTCGGGGCAGGAACGGGTATTGCGTCCCTTGTAAGGAATGACCAAAATTTTGCCCACCTTCAGTCTTTAATTGATCAGGACCTTGGTCACCTGAGAGAGGGCATCCAAGACCTCACTGAGTCAGTGGCCTCCCTTTCCGAGGTGGTCCTCCAAAACCGACGAGGACTTGACCTACTCTTTTTGAAGGAGGGGGGATTGTGTGTGGCCCTTAGAGAAGAGTGTTGCTTTTACTCAGATAAGACAGGTTTGGTGAAAAACAGTTTAGAGAAAGTTAAAAAGAGCCTTGAAGAGAGAAAGAGAGCAAGAGAACAACAAGAATCTTGGTACAAAAATTGGTTTTCTACCTCCCCTTGGCTTACTACCCTGCTGCCCACTATATTGGGGCCCCTTGTTGGTATTCTTTTGCTTCTCTCCTTTGGCCCTTGGGCTTTTAATCGCCTCACAAGTTTTGTTAAAAATCAGATAGATTCCACAGTTAAAAGACCAGTTGAAGTCTACTACCATCAGCTAAAAGCAGAGGACGACACCGAGGCTGTTGCCCATGTGGTGGTGACACAACCTGAAGATGAAGATGTGGGGCCCGCACGCTCCTCCCTTGGCCGGCCTCTTAACTTTCGGGCCCTACAGGGGAGCTCCTGGCTCTCTTGGCTGACCTTCCGTATCCCTAGATAATTGAAGACAGGCGTCTCTACCCCACCCCGTTTAATTGGCTTGCCCCCGCTATTGCTTGAAAGAACCTCCCAATAGCTGCCTCGACATCCCGGCCTTGGCCTAGCTACATCCCAGCCTTGGCCTAACTGCAAGCCTGGCACTAAACAGGTCGCGACCTCATAGCCCCTGCACCCTGAGGACTTGCTTCCATTGCACCAGGAGTGGGTATGAGGATCGCAAGGGGACCAGCTCTTGCACCTCACGGGCCTTAGCTGCCATTGCACGTGAGAGAGTGGTCTCCCCTTCTCCTTCATGACCACGAACTTGGTCTTGACAGACAGCCAAGACTGTCTACCAACGGTGCCTCTCAATGGCCTTGCTGCCCTTCTGGGACCGCGAGCTGCCTACGGCCGGGATGCCCTCCCAAATTCGCCCATCCTTGAGTTTCTTCCTCTAAAAGACGCCCTCTTTAGTTTACAGGGAAGGGGGAGATGTCAGAGACCAGGACCCCTAACAGGGACCCCTGCCAGCCTTCCCCCTCGCCTGGAAACCGAAGCCTTGTCACCCACCTACATCCTGTTCAGTTGAATACCTTGACTATGCCTCATCCTGCTGAAAGCTGATGCACAAAGAGATAGCTACTTCTGAGAAAAGCCCCTAACCACAAAATGTTCTAGGGCACAGGCCAAGAAGAAGCTGTACCTTTCCATGACCCCACCTGCCTTCCCCCTCCCCTAACCCGAGCTTGTTATAAAAAGCTTGCCTTTTTTAAAATACACGGCTCTTGACAAGCAACCGTTTGCTTGGGTCCTTCCTTTCTCTCGCCCGTTTCTCTTCCAGGTTTTGGTTCCCCTCGCCCCCACGAATAACTGAGACCCGCAGGTCGGGTCAGATGGACAGACATACTGGCAAACACTGTGGGAACAAGCAGCCACTGG
>NW_021611048.1:0-13844 GCF_004785775.1 Grammomys surdaster | reverse complement strand
CAAAGATCAAGTGACCATAGGAGTGTGGGTTCATTTCTGGGTCTTCAGTTCTATTCCATTGATCTTCCTGCCTGTCTCTGTACCAATACCAGGTAGTTTTTATCACTATTGCTCAGTAGTACAGCTTGAGGTCAGGAATGGTGATTCCTGCAGAAGTTTTTTTATTGTTGAGAATAGTTTTCACTATCCTGGGTTTTTTGTTATTCCATATGAATTTGAGAATTTCCTTTTCTAATTCTGTGAAGAACTGAGTTGGGATTTTAGCGGGAATTGCATTGAATCTGTAGATTGCTTTTGGCAAGATGGCCATTTTTATTATATTAATCCTGCCAATCCATGAGCATGGGAGATCTTTCCATCTTCTGAGATCTTCTTCGATTTCTTTCTTCAGACTTGAAGTTCTTGTCATACAGGTCTTTCACTTGCTTGGTTAGATTCACACCAAGGTATTTTATATTATTTGTAACTATTGTGAAGGGTGTCATTTCCCTAATTTCTTTTTCAATCTGTTTATCTTTCATGTAGAGAAAGGCTACTGATTTGTTTGAGTTGATTTTATAACCAGCCACTTTGCTGAAGTTGTTTATCAGGTTTAGGAGTTCTCTGGTGGAAGTTTGGGGGTCACTTAAGTATACTATCATATCATCTGCAAATAGCGATATTTTGACTTCTTCCTTTCCTATTTGTATCCCTTTGACTTCTTTTTGTTGTCTAATTGCTCTGGCTAGGACTTCCAGTACTATATTGAATAGGTAGGGGGAGAGTGGGTATCCTTGTCTAGTCCCTGATCTTAGTGGGATTGCTTCAAGTTTCTCTCCATTTAGCTTGATGTTGGCTACTGGTTTGCTGTAAATTGCTTTTACTATGTTTAGGTAGGGGCCTTGAATTCCTGATCTTTCCAAGACTTTTACCATGAAGGAGTGTTAAATTTTGTCAAATGCTTTCTCAGCATCTAGTGAGATGATCATGTGGTTTTTTTCTTTGAGTTTGTTTATATAGTGGATTACATTGATGGATTTCCGAATATATTGAACCATCCCTGCATTCCTGGGATAAAACCTACTTGATCATGATGGATGATTGTTTTGATGTGTTCTTGGATTCGGTTTGCTAGAATTTTATTGAGTATTTTTGCATCGATGTTCATAAGGGAGATTGGTCTGATGTTCTTTTTCTTTGTCGTGTCTTTGTGTGGTTTAGGTATGAGTGTAATTGTAGCTTCATAGAACGAATTGGGTAGTGTTCCTTCTGTTTCTATTTTGTGGAATAGTTTGAATAGAATTGGTATTAGGTCTTCCTTGAAGGTCTGATAAAATTCAGCACTAAAACCATGTGGTCCTGGGCTCTTTTTGGTGGGGAGACTTTTAATGACTGCTGCTATTTCCTTAGGGGTTATGGGACTATTTAGATGGTTTATCTGCTCCTGATTTAACTTTGATACCTGGTATCTGTCTAGGAAGTTGTCCATTTCATCCATGTTTTCCAGTTTTGTTGAGTATAGGCCTTTGTAGTAGGATCTGATGATTTTTTTAATTTCTTCAGTTTCTGTTGCTCTGTCTCCCTTTTCAGTTCTGATTTTATTAATTTGGATACTGTCTCTGTGCCCTCTGGTTAATCTGGCTAAGGGTTTATGTATCTTGTTGATTTTCTCAAAGAACCAGCTCCTGGTTTTATTGATATTTTGTATTGTTCTTTCTGTTTCTATTTGGTTGATGTCAGCCCTGAGTTTGATTATTTCCTGCCTTCTACTCCTCCTGGGTGTATTTGCTTCTTTTTCTCCCAGAGCTTTTAATTGTGCAGTCAAGTTGTTAGTGTGTGCTCTTTCCAGTTTCTTTTTGTAGGCTCTTAGAGCTATGAGTTTTCCTCTTAGCACTGCCTTCATGGAGGCCCACAAGTTTTGGTATGATGTGTCCTCATTTTCATTGAATTCTAAAAAGTCTTTAATTTCTTTCTTTATTTCTTCCTTGAGCAAGTCATCATTGAGTAGAGAGTTGTTCAGTTTCCATGTGCACGTGGGTTTTCCATTGGTTTTGTCATTATTAAAGACCAGTCTTAGTCCGTGGTGATCTGATAAGATGCAAGGGATTATTTCAGTCTTTTTGTATCTGTAGAGGGTTGTTTTGTGACCAATTATATGGTCTATTTTGGAGAAGGTACCATGAGGTGCTGAGAAAAAGGTATATTCTTTTGTTTTAGGATGAAATGTTCTATAGATGTCTGTTAAGTCCATTTGGTCAAAGTGTCTCGATTTAGTTTCTGTTTCCATGATCTGTCCATTGCTGAGAGTGGGGTGTTGAAATCCCCCACTATTATTGTGTGAGGTGTAATGTGTGTTTTGAGCTTTAGTAAAGTTTCTTTCATGTATGTAGGTGCCCTTGCATTTGGAGCATAGATGTTCAGAATTGAGAGTTCACCTTGGTAGATTTTTCCTTTGATGAGTATGAAGTGTCCTTCCTTATCTTTTTTGATTACTTTTGGATGAAAGTCGATTTTATTTGATATTAGAATGGCTACTCCAGCTTGTTTCTTGGGACCATTGGCTTGGAAAATTGTTTTCTATCCTTTTATTCTGAGGTAGTGTCTGTCTTTGTCCCTGAGGTGTGTTTTCTGTATACAGCAAAATTCTGGGTCTTGTTTGTGTATTCAGTCTGATAGTCTGCGTCTTTTTATTGGGGAATTGAGACCATCAATATTAAGAGCTATTAAGGAAAAATGATTGTGGCTTCCTGTTACTTTTGTTATTAGAGGTAGAGTTATGTTTGTATAGTCATCTCCTTTTGGGGCTGTTTGAAGATTACTTCCTTGCTTTTTCTAGGTTGTAGTTTCCCTCCTTGTGTTGGCGTTTTCCATCAATTATCCTTTGAAGTGCTGGGTTTGTGGGAAGATATTGTGCAAATTTGGTTTTGTCATGGAATATCTTGGTTTCACCATCTATAGTGATTGAGAGTTTTGCTGGGTATAGTAATCTGGGCTGGCATTTGTGTTCTCTTAGGGTCTGAATGATGTCAGTCCAGGCTCTTCTGGCTTTTATAGTCTCTGGTTAGAAGTCTGGTGTAATTCTTATAGGTCTGCCTTTATATGTTACTTGACCTTTTTCCTTTACTGCTTTTAGTATTTTTTCTTTGTTTTGTGCATCTGATGTTTTGATTATTATGTGACGGGAGGTATTTCTTTTCTGGTCTAGTCTATTTGGTGTTCTGTAGGCTTCTTGTATGTTTATGGGCATCTTGTTCTTTAGGTTAGGGAAGTTTTCCTCAATAATTTTGTTGAAGACATTTACTGGTCCTTTAAGTTGGGAATCTTCATTCTCATCTATACCTATTATCCTTAGGTTTGGTCTTCTCATTGTGTCCTGGATTTCCTGGATGTTTTGAGTTAGGAGTTTTTTGCATTTTGCATTTTCTTTGACAACTGTGTCAATATTTTCCACCATATCTTCTGCATTTGAGATTCTCTCTTCTATCTCTTGTGTTTGGTTGGTGATGTTTGCGTCTATGATTCCTGATCTCTTTCTTAGGTTTTCTATTTCCATTGTTGTCTCCCTTTGAGCTTTCTTTATTGCTTCTATTTCCATTTTCAGATCCTGAATGTTTTTGTTTAGTTCCTTCTTTGTGTTTTCTTGCATTTCTTTAAGGGATTTCTGTGATTCCTCTTTAAGGGCTTCTACCTGTTTACTTGTACTCTCCTGTATTTCTTTAAGGGAGTTACTTAATTCCTTCTTATAATCCTCTATCATCATCATGAGAAGTGATTTTAATTCTGAATCCTGCTTTTCAGGTGTGATGGGGTGTTCAGGGCTTGCTATATTGGGAGAACTGGGTACTGATGATGCCAAGAAACTTTGGTTTCTTTTGCTTATGTTCTTGTGCTTGCCTTTCGCCGTCTGGTTAACTCTAGTGTTACCTGCCCTCACTGTGTCAGACTGGAGTCTGTATTTCCAGTTATCTTTGTTGTTTCAGAGCTCCTCAGAGTTTAGATGTCTCTGTGGTCTTATGCTCCTAATCTCCTGGGTGGAAGAACCCCTGGGACTCAGGCCACCTCTTGGATCTGGAAATCCTTCTGCTCTGGGTGCAGTGGATCCTCTAGGATGGCTCAGGATAGGATGTCTCCCAAGTACAAACCACCTTGGTGTCTGCTGCTCTGAGTGCAGTGGCTCCTCGGCTGCTCTGAGTGCAGTGGCTCCTCTAGGATGACTCAGGAGTCAGTATCTCCACAGGATCAGACCAACTCTGTGTCTGCCTCAGCCCATAGGACCAGACAGGGGGGGAGGAAGGGAAGTGGAATTCTGGAGGGGCGGGGTTTGGGTAGCTGCTGTGTCCTGAATCTCCCTGGCTCCCAGATGTATCTCTCGGGCTTAGGGAGTGAGATGGAGTTCTTACAGGCTGCTCTGAGTGCATTGGCTCCTCTAGGATGACTCAGGAGTCAGTAACTCCATAGGACAGTAGCAGACCAACTCTGTGTCTGCCCCAGCCCAAAGGACCAGGCAGGGGAGGAAGGGCTCTTTAATCTTTTTTAATAGTCCAGTCATTATCCCCCTTCCAGTTCACCCTCTGACTGTTCCTCATCCTATACGTCCTCCCATCTCCAAGAGGATTGCCCCACCCCCCCACCTACACCCCACCAGACCTCCCCATTTCCTGGGGCCTCAAGTCTCTTGGATAGGTGTATCTTTTCTCACTGTGGCCAGACTAGGTAGTCCTCTGCTGTATATGTGTTGGGGGCAGTCATATGACATGATGTATGCTGCTTGATTGGTGGCTCATTGTCTGAGAGATCTCAGGGGTCCAGGTTAGTTGAGACTGCTGGTTTTCCTATGGGTCTCCCTCCCCCTCAGCTTCTTCCAGGTTTTCTCTAATTTCAATCAAGGGGTCCCCAGATTCTGTCCATTGGTTGGGTGTAAATATCTGCATTTGACTCTTTCAGCTGCTTACTAGACCTCTTGGAGGGCAGTTATGCTACTCTCCTTTCTGTAAGCCCACCATAGCATCAGTAATAGTGTCAGGCCTTCAGCCTCCCCCAATTTGGTCTTGTCACTGAACCTCCTTTCCCTCAGTCTCTTCTCCATTTTTGTCCCTGCAGTTTTTTTTAGACAAGAATAATTCTGGGTCAGAGTTTTTAACTGTGGGATGCCAACCCCATCCCTCCACTTGATGTCCTGTCTTTCTATTGGAGATGGTGTCTACAAGTTCTCTCTCCCCACAGTAGGGCATTTCCATCTAAGGTCCCTCCCTTTGGGTCTCTGGTACTTTCTATAGGGCCCCCAAACTACTACCCCCACTCCCCATAAGAGTTGCCTGTTTTCATTCTTTCTGCCAGCCCTCAGGGCTTTAGTCCTGCCCCTCTCCCAATACCTGGTCTTGTTCCCTGGTCCCTTCCCTTTCCCAGCTCCTACCCAGATTCCTCCCTCCCTCTGCCTCCCATGATTGTTTTCTTCTCCCTCCCAAGTGGGATTGAAGCATCCTCACTTGGGCCCTTCCGCTTGTTAACCTTCTTGAGTTCTGTGGATTGTACCCTGGGTATTCTGTACTTTTTTTGGCTAGTATTCACTTATTAGTGAGTACCTACTACATGCATGTCCTTTTGGCTCTGAGTTACCTCACTCAGGATGATACTTTCTAGTTCCATCCATTTGCCTGTAAAACTCATGATGTCCTCATTCTTAATAGCTAAGTAGTATTCGATTGTGTAAATGAACCACACTTTTTGTATCCATTCTTCTGTTGTGGGACATCTGGGTTGTTTCTAGCTTCTGGCCATCACAAATAAGGCCACTATGAACATAGTGGAACCTGTGCCTCTCTGGGATGGTGGGACATTTTTTGGGTATATGCCTAAAAGTGGTGTAGCTGGTTCTTCAGGTAGATCCATTTCCATTTTTCTGAGGAACCTCCAGGTTGATTTCCAGAGTGGTTTTTACCAGTAGATTAAAAAAAATAATAAAAAAATAAAAAACTCAAGTATTAGCAGATGCTGGAGAGGATGTGGAGAAAGAGGAACACTGCTCCATTGTTGGTGGGATTTCAAGCTGGTAAAACCACTTTGTCCTTTTGACTGTATCCTTTGCCATACAGAGAAGCTTTTTAGTTTCCTGAGGTCATATTTATCAATTTTTGATCTTAGAGCCTAAGCCATTGGAGTTCTGACTAGGAAATCCCTCCCCCAACCCCAGTGCCAATGAGTTTGAGGCTCGTTCCCACTTACACTTCAGTTAGATTCAGTGTGTCTGGTTTTATGTTGAGGTCCTTTATCCATTTGGATTTGAGCTTTGTGCAAAGTGACAAATATGGATCTATTTTCATTTTTCTACATACAGACTGCCAGTTAGACCAGCAGCATTTATTGAAGATGATCTCTTGTTTCCAATGTATATTTTTGGCTTCTTTGTCAAAGATCAAATTTCCTTAAGGAATATTTAAAGGAAAATTTCTTTGCACAGCAACAAAGCTACACCCAACTAGGGCTTTTACATTCCTTCTTGTAGTGTGATTGAATTCTTTGCTGCTCTTTATGGTGGTGGAAAAGGCATAGCACAAATTAAAAAAACCTTTTTGCTGTTTCTGAAACAGAACAAGTATGTTCCTTTTGGATTTTCTAAATATTTCAGTGTATCATTAGAAGAAATCAGATGCATTGCTAATGCCTGCTGCCTGCTCATGTGATACAACACTCTCATGAGGTATAATAGTAAAATAACCTCTTGCTAAAGCTTTTTAGCTTAAGAGTGAAGAAGTAACAGAGAGCGTTATCATTCCAAGTAGCCTTACTTTGTGTATGTGTGCATAATTTTAAACAACAAAAAGTAAGAGAAAGAGCCTAGACAAAGCATCCAAAAATACCATTGCATTTGTGCTAGTCATGCAGTTGGGCATGGTACCTGCCCTTATACTCTTTTTTGTGTATGTCTGTTTTTGGTTTTGTTTTGTGTTTGGTATTTTCAAGACATGGTTTCCGTGTGTTTGCAGGCCTGGCTGTTCTGAAACTTGATCTGTAGACCAGGCAGGTCTTTATGCCACAAAGATCCACCTGCTTCTGCTTCCTAAGTGTTGCGATTAAAGGCCTGTGCCACCAGTACCCTAGGACATTTTCTCAGTTGAGATCCTCTCCCCACTTTCCCCAAATGACTAGCTTGTGTCAGGTTGACGTAAAATTGGCTAGCATAACTGATAACTACCAGGTTTGTTTTTGTTTTTATTGTTGTTGGTTTTTTTTTATGGCAGCGAAACATTTAGATAGGCAGATGAAGCAGAGTTATTTTCATGTAAAAAGTAGACATGCTTGTAATATCTTGCTGGTCATTTGTTTTAGCCAGATCTCACTTTATGTCTAGCTAGAAAGACCAGAAAACAGCAGAGCAGTCCTATCTTTGTTCATTGTAGGCAGAGCTGTCAGTTTGGATTATAAAATAACATGGGAGGAAAGACTAGTTCTAAGGATATTATGTTTTATGTTATATCTTAATATGGTGAGGGGGCAAAATGCGGCTCTGACTACTCTAACCATAGTGATCTTTATTTTTGCTGTTCATTGACAATTGTGTTCATGTATGTATGTGGCGCTTGTGTGAATTTTACACTGAAATACTTATTTTGCATTAACCTGTGGAAATTTTTAATTGCTTTCTCATTGGACTAATTAACCCTTTGTAGCATGGCTATGCTTTAACAGTTTTGGATAAAGCTTATGAAATTCTATAGTTTTTGAAATATTTAAAATACAGCTTTAGATGAAATTTTAATTTGATATTTAAATAAAATTTAAACTGAAGCAAGATTTCAAAGAAAACAACAGCTACTAGAAAGGCTTACTTATTTCATAATAAGTAATGTATATTCCGTCAGTTCATTAAATGAGTGTCACATTTGTAGTTATAAAATTCCTAAGTAATAACTGGCATAAATATTTTGAAACTGCCAATAATCTAAAGGTGTAAGTGGAGGGGAGAGAAGTTGGTAGCAAATCCTATCAAATAATAATAATAGCATTTTGTGTTACCTTTGGGGCACTAAAATGCTTATAGGCTAGGCTTCCTAAATTCTGTCATACAGGAAAATTTTATGCAGTTTTCAATAATAACCCTTTGAAATAAATGATTCACCCTCATGGTTTACAGGATTCATTCTAGCTATACCTGGATAGATGACTAGGTAGTTAAATATTAACCTTGAAATCTGGCCCTGGCAGGCATCACTTGTACTAAAAGAAATAGCAAGACTTTTGTAAAACTAGTAATTTAGAAGAATAAAACTAATAAATACTTTATTCACATAGACTTATCAGTTCTGTGTGAGCTGTAGTTAACAATTGCAAGTTTTTATTTTCTATTCATTAAAGGCCTCTTTGGTAGTCACATCAAAATAAATAGAATGCAATTGCAAAAGTGTATACAGGACACTTACTTTCTTCCTTATAAGACCTTCTCCACACCTCAAAAGAACTATTTTCAATTTTCCGAGGAACCTCCAGATTTATTTTCCAAGTTATTGTACCAGTTTGCAATTCCACCAACAATGGAGGAGTCTTCCTCTTTCTCCACATGTGCTGTTACTTGAGTTTTCAATCTTAGTTATTCAGATTAGTGTGAGGTGGAATATCAGGATCATTTTGATTTTCATTTCTCTGATGACTAAGTACTTTGAACATTTCTTTAAATGCTTCTTGGCCTTTCAAGAGTCTTCTGTGGTGAATTCTCTGTTTAGCTCTGTACTCCATTTTTTAATTGTTAATTTTGGGTTTTGGAGGTTAACTTCTTGAATTTCTTATATATTTTGGATATTAGCCCTCTGTCAGATGTAGGGTTAGTGAAGATTTTTTCCCAATCTGTAGGTTGCCAATTTGTCCTGTTGATGGTGTCTTTTGCCTACAGAACCTTTTCAGTTTCATGAGATCTTATTTATTTCAATTGTTGAACTTAGAGCTTGAGCCATTGGTGCTCTGTTCAGGAAATTTTCCCCTGTGTCAGTGAGTTTGAGGCTCTTTCCCACTTTCTTTTCTATTAGATTCAGTGTGTCTGTTTTAATGTGGAGGAACTTGATCCACTTAGACTTGAGCTTTGTGCAAGGTGATAAATATGGATCCATTTTTCTTCTCCAACATACAGACTGCTAGTTAGTCCACCGCCATTTATTGAAGATGCTTTTGTTTTTCCACTGTATGGTTTTGGATTCTTTGTCACAGATCAAGTGGATGGGTTTACTTCTGTATCTTCAATTCTATTCCATTGATCAATCTGTCTCAATACCATGGGGTTTTTATCACTGTTGCTTTGTAGTACAGCTAGAGTCAGGGATAGTTATTCCACACCATACCAATCTTTTGACACTTGAGGGTTTTTGTTTGTTTTGTTTTGAGGATATATATATATGTTATTGTGCCCTTACATGGTTTGGATATTATGCTATCTTTTTATTGTCTTTCCAGATTCTTCAGTTTCATCCTTAAGTCATTTATTTGTGCTTATTATGATTTTTTTTGTTAAAGATAGGCACTTTGAGCTATAAATGTCCCATATAGGACAGCTTTGAATGTGTCCTAGAGGCTTTGTTGTTTTCATTTTCATTTAGACCCAAAGATTTTTTTCTTTATTGAGTTTTTTCTTGGCACATTCATCATTGGGTAATAAATTGTTTAGTTTTCTTAAGTTTATGTATGTACTAGAAATGACTTTTTGACCATTTTGAATTTTAATTGCATTATGGTAAGATTGGATATGTGAGGCTATTTTAATTTTCCCAAATTTGGTAAGATTTGTTTTGTGTCCTAGGGTGTGATCTATGTTATAGAAGTTTCTCTGGGCTGCTAAGTCTAATGTGTATACTTTGGTGTTTGGGTGCAATGTTTAATAGTCATCTGTTGTATCCATTTGATGTATGATTTCATTTAATTCTGATAGTTATCATTTTATTTTTTGTTCAGATCTTATCTCATTGAGAAAATGCAATATGAAATTACTACTATTACTAGATGTTGATATGTGGCATTAATTCTAGTCATATAATTTTTATGAATTTGAGTACCCTGGAGTTTGGTTGTATGTGTTTAGGATAGGGATGGTTTCTTTGCTAATTGTTCTTTTGATTAAAATAAAGTATCCTTCTTTATCTCTTCTAATTAGTTTTAGACTGAGCCTAATATTTCAGAGGTTTGGATAGTAATTTCTGCTTACTTTCTCATCCCATTTGATTAGATTGTGCTTTCTTTCACCCACATTTTAACTTTAACATGGTGCCTATAGACAAGAGAATTTCTTGTAGATATCAGATAATTGGATTTTGTTAATTGGTCTGTCCAACTAGGCTGTATCTTTTGATTTGAACATTTGGGCCTTTAATATTTACTGTTATTATTGAAAGGTGTGTGATTACAATTATTTTGCTGCTTTTTATTTTTGCTCTTTATGTTAATTGTATTTTGTATTTTATTAACTATAGCTTTGTTTTTTAAATTATCTTGGCTATGTATATTTCCCTCTTCAGTCCAAAGTATTATTTCCACTGGTCTCTCTAGGCTTGATTTTTTTTTTTAAACATAATTTGGTTTTTTGTGTGTTTGTTTTTCATGGCTTTTTATAGCATCATTGAAAGCTATTTCTTCTTATATTATGGCAGATAGTTTTGCCAACTATATTAGATTACTTTGGTAATTGTAATTTAAAACTTAGGGTACATTGATCCAAGTTCTTGCTTTCAAAGTTTCCATGGAGAAATTAGCAGTTATTCTGGTGGGCTTTCTTTTATATGTTTGTTGTTGTTGTTGTTTTCGTTTTTTTAAGCAGCTTTTAATACTTTCTTTGTTCTGTATATTTAGTGTTTCAAGTATCATGCAATGGAGACTTTCTTTCTGGTCTTATCTATTTGGCATTCTTTTTGTTTTTTTAAATCTGTATGTAAATGCCTTTCCTTAGTTTGGAGATATTTTCTTCTATGATCCTGTTGATTCAAAGATTTAATCTTTTCATTGTGTCTGACAGTTTCTGTGTGTTCCTTTTTTATGCTTCATTCAAAGCATATTCTTTGCTTGTACTATTTAACTCTTCTACATACGTCTTTTCCTTGAGTTTTCTGCTTGGGTTATTTAGTTTTCCAATTGTATCTTCATTCCACCTTGAGTTTTCTTAAATGTTTCTATCCCTTTATCGAATTATCTTGTCAGATCACCTTGTATTATTCCTTAAATTTCATTTTCTAAGTTTTCTGAGCTGTTTCTTTGTGTCTTCTTTAAATGCTTTGAATTCTTGGAAGTCTATAATTTGTTTCTTTCTTTTCTTTTCTTTTTTTTCCTGATTCTGTATTCTTAGGTTCACCTAGGCAATTCTCAATGGCAAATATTTTTGTAGGGCTGATGGATTTAAGAGGACACATATCTTGATTGTTTACAATGTTTGTGGTTTTGTGGTTAAAGTTGGGCATGTAGATTCATTTTCTTAGCTTTCTGTCTGATATAGACATAGCATGCTGTGATAGAAAACAGGAATAGGAAGCTTCATTCCAAAGGTTGAATATGATGTCAAAGGACTCTGTACTGGAAGACAGGATGTGCCTCCTATCCAAAGCCTGTAGATTGTGGATTATGAGAGCAGAGTCTTAGCCAGTGCGCTGGATTGGAAACCTGACTATATCTAGCAATTGTGAGTGAATGTTTCAGAAGACTTACCAGGGTATCCCTGGTACAAGATGCACCAGACCTGGCTTAGCTGAAAGGTTACATTACATTCAAAAGCTATGATATCAGATGGTAGCAGGGTCTCTTTGCTATCATACAGGATGCTCCCCCTGTCCAAAGCTTATGTACTTTGTGGCCAGTGCAAGCACAGATTAGACAGGCAGTGGATGGGCAACTAGGACTAGATCTACGGACTGGAAATGGTATGTGAAAGAAAGGGGAGAGGAGGAAGATCAACCAGGCTGGACCCTGCAGCAAGATATGCAGTACTGCCCTGGTCTGAGAGGTTATATGGAACACCAGAAAACAGTAATTTTATTTTTAAAGATATTCATGCCTGTTTTAGAATTACCTTGATATTTACAGAAGGAAAAAGAATGATTTAAGAAACTGGCAAAATGACAAAATCATACTGTAAATCATATAAAAAGGAAAAGACAAGGTGTTTTGAACCTCCAACTACTTCATAGCTCATCATTTCTTGATGTCTTTTGCCAAGCTATATGTTCAAGGAAATCATTACAAGGTTTTATTACCTCCTCAGTCTGTTAGTGTCCTCAGTGGCGTGTGCAACACAGTGAAGTATGAGAATCCAGTTCCCCAAGAAAATACAGTGTTCTGTAAATCATCCTTCTGAGTATCTTCATCCGTTGGCATTGTACAACAGATGAAAAAGCTTATACTCTCTGAATTTCTTTGAATTAAAGGTGCCTCAGAATTGTTGCTGTCTTATATTTTCTAACCTTTCAACCCAAAGGTTCTTGAAGCCTGATAGTGGAGCACCAGTATCAGGATCACTGAGACAGTGTCATAAAATACAAATGCAGTGGTCCTACCCTGCATAGTCAGAGTTGTGAATGGTCAACCGTCTGTTTATAGACTTCCTGTTGGCTGGCTCTGATTCATGCTCCAATGTCTTTTTGTTGAGGCATATAACATGTCTGTTGAGATTTAGAAGAAACAGGCTAGACTTGACTAGAGTCCATTTGAAGGATTCTATTTAATTCAACAACAACAACAGCAACAGCAAAATGCACCTTCCTTCCCTGGAAAAATGTAAGGAATGACTTAGGTGATAATCTCATGTTATCAGTGTCAGCCTTTTTGTTTCCACTTGTGTTGATTTCTGGAAGTCAGCACTTTGGTAACCTTATTCTAAAGCATCCACAGAGGTGCTTCCCTCAGAATCCTCATTTAACTTCTTTTTTTTTTTTTTTTTATTGGATGTTTTATTTACATTTCCTATGTTGTCCCCTTACCCCATCCCCCACCCACTCAGGAACCCCCAATCCCCTCACCCCTCCTCCTTCTTCTCTGTGGATGTAACCTCTATCTACCCCCCCCCCAACTCCCACCTCCCCACCCTCAAAATTCCCACCCCCTGGGGCATCCAGCCTTCATGCAGTCAAGGTTCTCCTCTTCCACCTATGCCCAGCAGGGCCCTCCACTCTTACATATTCAACTAAAGCGCTGGATCCCTCTCTAAGTGCTCCCAGGCTGGTGGTTTAGACCCTGGGAGCTGTGGTTGGTTGGTATTGTTGCTCTCCTCATGGTGCTGCAAATCCTTTCAGCTCTCCTTCAGTCTTCACTCTAACTCCTCTATTGAGAACCCCATGATCAGTTCAATGGCTAGTTGTGAGCATCTGCCTCTGAGTATGTCAGACTCTTGAAGGCCTCTGAGGAGATATCCATATCAGGCTCTTATCAGCATGTACTTCCTGACTTCCACATCAGCCTCTACCTTTGGTGATTGCACATGGGATAGATACTCAGGTGGAGTGGTCTTGAAACGGCCCCTCCTTCAGTTTCTGTCCCTCACTTTGTCTCCATATTTGCTCCCTTGAGTAATTTGTTGCTCCTTCTAAGAAGGACCTAATCACCCCCACTTGGTCTTCCTTCTTTATGGGCTTCATGTGGCCTGTGAGTTGCATCTTGAGCATTTCAAGGTTCTGGGCTAATATCCAATAATCAGTGAGTGAATACCATGTGTGTTCTTTTGTGATTGGCTTACCTCACTCAGGATGATAATTTCTAGTTCCATCCATTTACCTAGGAACCTCTGCTGTACTACAGAGCAATAGTGATAAAAACTACCTGGTATTGGTACAGAGACAGGCAGGAAGATCAATGGAATAGAATTGAAGACCCAGAAATGAACCCACACTCCTATGGTCACTTGATCTTTG
>NW_021611047.1:0-2227 GCF_004785775.1 Grammomys surdaster | reverse complement strand
ACAATTAAGGAGACCTTAACCAAATTAGCATTGGAGACCGGTGGTAATGACTAGACAGCCCCCCTTCCCTTTGCCTTGTTCTGAGTGTGGAACACTCTAGAGTGATTTAAGCTTACACCCTTTGAGATTTTGTGTGGGGTACCTCTGCCACTTACTGGGGCGGGCAGAATGAATGATCCTAATGCTGTCCTTTCTAAATCCTTGTTTGCCTACATAAAAGCACTTAAAATGGTCTGACGCGAGGTCTGAGAAAAGCTGAAAGGGACCTACGAGACTAGAGACCCGAGTGTGACGCGGTTCTAGTTCAACACCACCAAGCTGCCTGCGATGTCCGACCATGTTTGGCCTGTGGAGAAATAAGCTATACCTGTGGGAGTAGGCGACCAGCTGCAAGGACTTGAAGCCTCTGGGTGAGGCTGGTGCAGCATTCCAGAGGACACTAGAAACACTGCGGGTGTGGCCAATGGCGTGCAGCACAACCATGAGGCAGCCTCTCAGGACATGCTTCAGGAATTAGACATTAACACTCTGATATTTTCCCTGGTCCTCTTTTGATTCTGTTTTTTGCTTCTTAAACAGATTAGTTATCTTTGTTAGAGATTTAGTGCTGTTCAGCTTTTATTGCTATGCCATCAATATCAAACCCTCAGACAGGGAAATGGAAGCTATGAAGATACTGAAATGCAAGATCTGTAATCAGATTTACATTAGAAAAAGTGGAGTTAAGTTTTTATGATTAAAAACTATCATTAGAAAAAATGGGGGAATGTAGAGGGAAAAGTTATGGATACTGGGTATATAGAATCCTTTTTAGACATAAAATATTCTTTAGGCTTTCTTTACAAAGACATGGAGGCATGAAGCAGGTTGGAAATGTGGACAGACTGGCTAGAATGCAATTTAGCCAGGTGTAACCAAGCTGAGAACCATAGTGACAGGGCAAGGCCGAAGTAACAGGGCAGGACCACATTCTTGGGAAAGATAAGCGTACAGAGAGTTTTCGCCTGATCCTGACTCACGTAGGTTGGGTTCCTTTGGAATGTTCCACTATTTTTATGTTATACCACCCTAGCAACCCCCTCACGCCCTTCCCATTCCTTGGTTTGTGGTTTTTCCCTATAAAAACTCCTTTCAAACTGGCAGTCGGGGTCAATTCAGCTCCTGTGTGGGCATACGAATTGACCAGCAGCCAGTTGTCACGTCCTAATAAATAACCTCGCAATTGCTCCGGTACATGGTGTCTCTAGCAGATTACTGGGTGGTCGCGACTTTCTGAGACTTGAGAGAGGGTCTCCCCTCTGCGGAGGTCTTCAAAACTAAGTTCAAGTCCCAGGTTATAAGGGACCAGAAGACTTAACAATATCTGATCAGCTTTCATTATTCATGTTTTGTTCCCTAAAACATAACAACTGTTCCTAACCATGATTTCTGTTATTCATGATTTATTTCTAAAAATATAATGCATGTTCCTAACTGCAAAAGAACAAATGACTATGATAGTGTAGACCATACAACCTACATTCTGTATCATTTGACATAGAGTAACAATAGGAAAAAAAAAGCATTATTGGGAGAAAAATTAACTGTAACTTGGCACAGGACTTTGTGGTTATGAATTTTGGAAGCTATATAACTTTCTGGCTTGGAGTTGGGGTGAGGCTGGGTGACTTGCAGCTAAGCTTCTGAGTATAATTTTGTGGCCCTGATTTATCAGTAGTGACTTGATTACAATAAATTCTTACCATTTGACTTGTCCTGTGTTTGAGTTATATCGGATCTCAGTGGATCCCATAATATAACTGCCTTACCACATTGCTAACATTCATAGTTTCTCTCCAGTATGCAAAGTTTCATAATTCCCTTTGGCTGATTTTATTTCCTAAAAGTAGTTTTCCTGAGAAGGTATTCCATAGGTCTGGATCCTAAAAACCCTGGGGTATCCAAAGTAACTTCAAAATTACAGCTTCCTGTTCCAGTATCTGGGGTCCACAGATGATCTTCTGTGCTTCTCAAAAGAAAGAAGCGGGGTCACTTCTCCAGCCCTTCCCTCTGTAGTACGCTAGGTTCTGTTGGACACAAATCAACTGCTGCTGCTGTTCTTTCTGTTCATCCCAGGGCACTGACATCTTCAATACATTGGGTTCAACATATTGGGTTCTTCTTCGACAAACTGTCTTCACTGCGTTCCTCTCATAGGCTCATAAAAGTTGTGAAAAGTCTTTGCCAC
>NW_021611046.1:0-1305 GCF_004785775.1 Grammomys surdaster | reverse complement strand
CCTCATGTAAAGATACACGCATTGCAGTGTACTCTTACTTCCAGAGCTAAAGGCAAGTACAACACAGCTGAAAACACGTAAATCATGTTACCTGTGACATTTCAGTTAGGAAGTGTGTTTGGTTTACAGGAGAAACACTTTTAACACCCGGCCATTTATCTTTCATTGATACATATGGAATGTCCAATTAAGTTGCTAGATTCCAGCAGAAAAGCACTATAGAACATACTGAACAAACCTCATGTAAAGATACATGCATTGCAGTGTATTCTTACTTCCAGAGCTATAGGCAAGTACAACACAGCTGAAAACACCTAAATCATGTTAGCTGTGACATTTCAGTTAGGAAGTGTGTTTGGTTTAAAGCAGAAACACTTTTAACACCGGGCCATGTATCTTACATTGTTTCATATGGAATGTCCAAGTAAGTTGCTAGATTCCAGCAGAAAAACCCTATAGAACGTATTGAACATACTGAATGTAAAGATACATGCATTGCATTGTTTTCTTACTTCCAGAGCTAAAGGCAAGTACAACACAGCTGGAAACACCTAAATCATGTTATAGGTGACATTTCAGTAAGGAATTGTGTTCAGTTTAAAGCTGAAACACTTTTAACACCTGGCCATATATCTTACATTGTTATATATGGAATGTCCAAGTAAGTTGCTAAATTCCAGCAGAAAAGCACCATAGAACATACTGAACAAACCTCATATAAAGATACAGGCATTGCAGTAAATACTTACTTCCAGAACTAAAGGCAAGTACAACAGAGCTGGAAACACCTAAATCATGTTACATGTGACATTTCAGGTACGAAGTGTTTTTGGTTTACTGTAGAAACACTTTTAACACCCGGCCATGCGTCTTTCATTGATACATATGGAATGTGCAAGTAAGTTGCTAGATTCCAGCAGAAAAACACTATAGAACGTATTGAACATACTGCATGTAAAGATACATGCATTGCAGTGTATTCTTACTTCCAGAGCTATAGGCAAGTACATTTCAGCTGAAAACACCTAAATCATATTACCTGTGACATTTCAGTTAGGAAATGTGTTTGGTTTAAAGCAGAAACACTTTTCACACCAGGCCATCTATCTTACATTGTTTCATATGGAATGTCCAAGTAAGTTGCTAGATTCCAGCAGAAAAGCACTATAGAACGTAATGAACATACTTCATTTAAAGATACATACATTGCAGTGTATTCTTACTTCCAGAGCTAAAGGCAAGTACAAAAGAGCTGAAAACACCTAAATCATGTTACCTCTGACATTTCAGTTAGGAAGTGTGTTT
>NW_021611045.1:0-2778 GCF_004785775.1 Grammomys surdaster | reverse complement strand
TGTGGAAAAATCAAACAAAAAATATATCAAAGAAATTTATGAAAAAGGAGAAATTTTGATTTAAAATTCAGAAAAGATAGAAAATTGATAAGGAGACCGTTTGATTTGTAAATGAATGTGATTTAAATCAGTTTTCCTGCTAAAATTTAACATTTACTTGGCAAAAAATTCATAAAATTGAAAACACTGGAGAAAGCTAGTGAAAAATTCATGAAAACTTGTGAAAACTTGAATAAAAATTAAAAAGCTAATAATAAACTATAATCTAACGGAAGAGAAATCAAAAAAGTAATGAACAAGGAGAAATTTGTATTGAACATTCATAAAAAGTACAAAATTGATAAGGATACCGATTGATTTGTAAAGGAATGTGATTTAAAACAGTTTTTCTTGATAAAATTGAACATTTACTTGGCAAAAATTCATAAAATTGAAAACACTGTGAAAAGATCAAACAAAACATATATCTAAGAAATTTATCCAAAAGGAGAAATTTTCATTTAAAATTCATAACAAATAGAAAATAGATAAGGAGACCATTTGATTTGTAAAGGAATGTGATTTAAAACAGTTTTTTCTGCTAAAATTGAACATTTACTTGTCAACAAATTCATAAAATTGTAAACACTGTGTAGAAAGCTAGTGAAAAATTCACGAAAACTAGTGAAAACTTGAAGAAAAATTAAAAAGCTAATAATAAACTATAATCTAATGGAAGAGAAATCGAAGAAAGTAATGAACAAGGAGAAATTTGTATTGAACATTCATAAAAGATAGAAAATTGATAAGGAGACCATTTGATTTGTAAATGAATGTGATTTAAAACAGTTTTTCCAGATAAAATTGAACATTTACTTGGCAAAAAATTCATAAAAGTGAAAACACTGTGAAAAAAGCTGGTGAAAAATTCAGGAAAAATATTGGAGACTTAAAGAAAATTTACAAAGCTAATAATAAACTAAAATCAAAAAGAAGAGAAATCAAAGAAAGTTATGAACAAGGAGAAATTTGTATTGAACATTCATAAAAAATAGAAAATTGATAAGGAGTCCATTTGATTTGTAAAGGAATGTGATTTAAAACAGTTTTTCCAGATAAAATTGAACATTTACTTGGCAAAAATTCATAAAATTGAAAACACTGTGGAAAAATCAAACAATAGAGATATCAAAGAAATATATGAAAAAGGAGAAATTTCCATGTAAAATTCATAAAAAATAGAAAATTGATAAGGAGACCATTTGATTTGTAAAGGAATGTGATTGAAAACAGTTTTTCCTGATAAAATTGGATATTTACTTGGCAAAAAATTCATAAAATTGATAACACTTTGGAAAAAGCTAGTGAAAAATTTGGGAAAAATAGTGAAAAGTTGAAGAAAAATTAAAAAGCCAATGATAAACAATAATCAAATGGAAGAGAAATCAATGAAAGTTATGAACATGGAGAAATTTGCTTTTAAAATTCATAAAAAATAGAAAATTGGTAAGGATACCATTTGATTTGTAAAGGTATGTGATTTAAAACAGTTTTTCCAGATAAAACTGAATATTTACTTGGCAAAAAAATCATAAAATTGAAAACACTGTGGTAAATCAAACATAATAAATATCAAAGAAATTAATGAAAAAGGAGAAATTTGCCCTTAAAATTCATAAAATATAGAAAATTGATAAGCAGAACATTTCATTTGTAAAGGAATGTGGTTTAAAACAGTTATTCCTGACAAAATTGAATATTTACTTGGCAATAAATTCTTAAAACTGAAAACACTGTGGAAAAAACAGGTGAAAAATTCAGGAAAAATGGTGAAAACTTGAAGAAATATTACACAGTCAATAAAAAACTATAATCAAACGGAAGAGAAACCAAAGAAAGTTAAGAACAAGGAAAAACTTGCATTTAAAATTCATAAAAAATAGAAAATTGATAAGTATACCTTTTGATTTTTAAAGGAATGTGATTTAAAACAGTTTTCCCAGATAAAATTGAACATTTACTTGGCAAAAAATTCATAAAATTTTCAATACTGTGGAAAAAGCTAGTGAAAATTTCAGGAAAAATAGTGAAAACCTGAAGAAAAGTTAAAAAGCCAATAATAAACTATAATCAAATGAAAGAGAAATCAAAGAAAGTTATGAACAAGGAGAAATTTGCTTTTAAAATTAATAAAAATTAGAAAATTGATAAGCAGAACAATTGATTTGTAAAGGAATGTGATTTAAAATAGTCTTTCCTGATAAAATTGAACATTTACTTGGCAAAAAATTCATAAAACTGAAAACACTGTGGAAAAATCAAACAAAAGATATATCAAAGAAATTTATGAAAAGGAGAAAATTTGATTTAAAATTCAGCAAAGATAGTAAATTGATAAGGAGACCATTTGATTTGTAAAAGAATGTGATTTAAGACAGTTTTTCCTCATAAAATTGACCATTTACTTGGCAAAAAATTCATAAAACTTAAAACACTGTGAAAAAACCTAGTGAAAAATTCAGGAAAAATAGTGAAAACTTGAAGAAAAATTAAAAAACCAATAATAAACTATAATCAAATGGAAGAGAAATCAAAGAAAGTTATGAACAAGGAGAAATTTACTTTTAAAATTCATAAAAATTATAAAATTGATAAGCAGAACTTTTGATTTGTAAAGGAATGTGATTTAAAACAGTCTTAACTGATAAAATGGAACATTTACTTGGCAAAAATTTCATAAAACTGAAATCATTGTGGAAAAATCAAACAAAAAATATATCAAAGAAATTTATGAAAAAG
>NW_021611044.1:0-1763 GCF_004785775.1 Grammomys surdaster | reverse complement strand
TTCTATCTAAGACAGAAGTTGGTACCCCAGACATAAGTATTGCTATGGTAGGATTGACTATGTTTTTGTTTGGAGCAATGTGGATTTTTAGACTTTGGATTGCTACATGTATTAAGTGGAACTTAATGGTCCATTCTAGTAGGAATATGGAACACACACATATGTACTAAGGGTGATTTGACTTTTGTATATAGTTTTAATGATTTTTGCTTAAGAATGTTGCTACCTTTTCCCCATGACTGAAGAGTGTCCTTGAGGCTAAGGTAAAGAGGTTTATGTTGACTGCATTGACAAATAAAGTCTCAGGAAAGCCAAGTATAGCCTTTGGCCTGTGTTTACTCTCATGGAGATTGTGTTGATTATGCTTAGTAATCTTAGAAAGGAAAAATATAAAATGTTAGGTTCAAAGAGAAACGGGTCACCAGGAAGTTGAATGAAGGTAAATCCTGTGATGAAAGATATCTGATGGTATTAAAGAAATGGTGATGTTATGGGAAGATTCCATCCCCCTAAACATATGGATGTGAAGTTGTATGATGGAGAACTGTATCATGATAGGGACTATTATTACCCGGTTATTGTTTTCATGTGGGCATAAGGAGATACAAGTACCTGTCAAATTGACAAAGGACGGATAGTCATTACTTTTCTGTGTTTTCAATTTAAGATCTAAAAGGAAATATTTAGATTCAGGCATATTGATACATGCCTTAAATCCCAGGAGAAGAGAGTCAGCAGATTTCTGGTTCAAGTCATCCTGGTCCAGAACAAGTTGTAGGTAAAGAAATCCTTAGACAAAGTGTCACACACAAACCTTTTATCCCATTCTTCAGGAGACAGAGCCATGCATACCTCTGAGTTCAAGGTTAAACTACAGAGTAAGTTCCAATACCACCAAGCTTAGTCAGTGAAGTTGTTGAAAATTAGAAAGCTGGTGATAATGTAATAGAAGGGCCATGTTCCAGCCCCAGAAAGCAGCAGAACTCAGCAGCTTTGTCCATGTTCCTCTGTCTTTAGAGGCAAGACTAGAAGGGAGTACTGACACAGTTGATACTGGTTAGGTATAGTTAAAAAAATTTTCAGTGTTGAAGAGGAAACCATCATCACTGAGGTAAAATCTTAGGGGAGTGTTTTCTGAGAGGACAATGAAGCTGTGTTCCAGAGATAGTCAAGGGTGTACCTTATGGTACAGATGGTTTTGGTTATGTCTAAATATCACTAACATAGCACCATTTTTAAGGCATGAATTTGTTATGGAGAACAGCTAAGGCTTGGCCCCATGAAGGGAGTGTATGAAAGGAAAGCAGTGAAGCCTAGTTGCAGCAGGAGGACCCAGCATATTGAAGATGTCAGTGCCATGGGATGAGTAGAAAGAGCAGCAGCAGCAGTAGACTGGCGTCAACCAGAACCTAGAGTGCTATAGAGGGAAGAGCTGGAGAAGTGACCGTTTTTATTTTTTGATGCGCAGAAGATCATATGTGGATCCCAGATATGGGAACATGAAGCTGTAATATTGAAGTTACCTTGGAGACCCCAAGATTTTGAGGTGCCAGAGCTGTGGGCACCTGCTCAGGAAAACTGCTTTCAGGGAGTAAAACCAGCCAAAGAGAAAGAACTGTGCTGCAGTGAAGAAATCACAAAGGATTCAGAGATCTGAAGAATGCTTTGACATCAGACATGGAGATGCAAATTTTGAAGATTACTCTGCTGGCTTTCGGTCATCTTTTGGTGTAGTATTTCCTCACAAGGGCATTTAGGAATGA
>NW_021611043.1:0-1321 GCF_004785775.1 Grammomys surdaster | reverse complement strand
ATTGGTTATTCTTCCAAGTTTACATAATTGTTTTCCATCCACCGGGGTGCCTAGAGGCACCAATGGGCTTGGTTCTTCAGGAACTGACTTCGCTCATTTGGTAGTTGATCTTAAAACTAGACCCACTTTACAATTAACAATAGAAGGGAAGAATTTTACAAGAATTTTAGATACAGGATCCGATAAAAGTATTATTTCCTCTAATTGGTGGCCTAAGACATGGCCTGTTACACAATCCTCCCACTCCTTACAGGGGTTGGGATATGAGGCCAGCCCTGCTATCAGTTCACGTTCCTTGAATTGGCAAACACCAGAGGGTCAGACAGGAAGTGTTATACCCTATGTGCTTCCTCTCCCTGTTAACCTGTGGGGAAGAGACATTTTACAAGACTTCGGACTGACATTGACTAATGAGTATTCACAACAAGCCATAGAAATTATGAGAAAGATGGGATATAAGGAAAGAAGAGGCCTTGACAGAAGAGAACAAGGAAGATTAAACCCAATATCACAAGAAAGTAATACAGGAAGACAAGGTCTGGGTTTTCAGTAGTTGCCATTGAGGGTTCTATGCCCATACCCTGGCTTACAGAGGAGGCCATGTGGGTACCTCAGTGGCCATTATCCTCTGAGAAATTAGAAGCTGCTACTAAATTAATTGAAGAGCAAGTTAAAAATTGTCATTTAGAACCTTCTACTTCTCCTTGGAATACGCCTATCTTTGTTATAAAAAAGAAATCAGGAAAATGGAGACTTCTCCGTGATTTAAGAGCCATTAATGCACAGATACGATTGTTTGGCTCAATCCAAAGAGGTTTACCCTTGCTTTCTGCCTTACCCAGACAATGGAGGATAATAATTATAGATATTAAAGACTGCTTCTTCTCCATTCCCCTACACCCACAAGACAGACAAAGATTTGCATTTACATCACCTGCTATTAATCACCTTGAGCCTGATAAGAGATATCAGTGGAAAGTTTTGCCTCAAGGCATAGCCAATAGTCCTACTATGTGTCAACTATATGTACAAATGGCCCTTGAACCCGTTAAGAAACAATTTCCTTCCCTACTTTGGATTCATTTTATGGATGATATTTTAATATGCCATAAAGAGTTGGCCATTTTACAGAGCTCGTATCCTTTATTAATTGCTGCATTAGAACAGCGAGGTCTACATATTGCCACAGAGAAGGTTCAAATTTCAGAAATTGGTTACGTTTTAGGGACAGTTATTTACCCTGGGAAAATAGTTCCTCAAAAACTAGAAATTCACAGAGATCATTTACATACCTTAAATGATTTTCAAAAATTATTAGGTG
>NW_021611042.1:0-1019 GCF_004785775.1 Grammomys surdaster | reverse complement strand
TGAGAGCACCAAGAAGCTGTGTTCAAGAGATAGACTTCGTGCAGGCAGCCAGATAATTTGTAGGAATCTTCCATGTGGTACTGAAGGAATTGTGGGACCCTGAAGACCAGTTGAGGCCTGGTCCTGTGAGTGGCTAGGTCAGGTCCCTGGGGAAATTGCTGCTTCAGTGTCTGTTGAAGCCCATCGACTGAAAGGGGTTACACAATGAAGTTGAGTATTGGTACCTTGAAGACTGCCTTGGAGAGGCTCATGGTGTAAGTGCTGCATGATGGAAGCAGAAGAACTTGGTGTGTTTGAGAATCCAGTAAAATGGGATGACCAAAAGGAAGAGCAGCAACAGTGAAATACTATTGGCAGGAGCTTATGGTCACGCTGAAACTGGAGCTGTAAGGTGAAACCCAAGCTCCTTTTATAAGAGCCCAGAAGTTCCTCAGTGAGCCCTGTGTGATGCCTGTTGAGGAAAGCAGCTATAAGTGACTGGAACCAGCACAAGACAAAGGTGAAAGTTTCTTTTATACAGCACAAGTGGATTATTGTTTGCAAACCTGAAAAGAGTTGGACATCAATAAAGTCAATGCAGGAATGTAAATTTTTGCAGTGGAATTTTTGGATTCATTTGAAGGAGTATCATCACTGTGAAGTTGTGAAATGTTTATATAGACCCCATGATGTTGTACATAAGTGATCAGATGTTAAGTTTCAGTTGATGCTGGAATGTATTTTAGAAGTTCAGGAAGAGAAAACGACATTTGGGATTCTGAGCTTTGTTGAGTCTGGACTAGACTATGGGTATTTATAGAAAATGGTTTTGATTGTTTCACTTGCTTAGCCTACATGAATTTAGCACTAATCAGATATGTGGCCTTTTGAGGATGGGGTCGCATTGTCATAGGAAGTGTGTCACAATGGAGGATTCTTGAAAATCTCAGGTCAGGACAGCTTGGTTAAAACCATCCTTCTGGCTGCCTGTGAAAGAGAATAACCTGCCTTCCCTGGGGCCTTTAGCACTATGTCATCCT
>NW_021611041.1:0-1587 GCF_004785775.1 Grammomys surdaster | reverse complement strand
TCCCCTGACCCCAGTATATGTGCTGTGGCATGAACACCTACACAAACCTAATAATGTAAAGACAGTTTTAAAGAAATCCTGATTTCCCCTGTGTCTCCCACAAGTGCTCATCATAAGCTATAAATAATACTTGTCATTGTTTTGTATTATTAGTCATTCAAGACAGGGTTTCTTTGTGTAGCCATGGCTAACCTGGAACTTGCCCTGTAGACCAGGCTGGCCTGGAACTTGGAGATCCACTGGACTCTGCTGGGATTGTGGATCACCATATGATGATGCTGGTTTTTGTAAAGGGAACAGTAGGCTCCTTGTCCAGATGTGAACCTGTGCCTGTTTGATGGTCACTACACTAGTGAACTATGGTTTCCTTGGGCAGACATGTTTCCATTTCTGTCCTGTATTAGGGACTGGGTTCTACTGTCCTTTCCTCTACAGTTGTCTCTTCCAATGTTTGTGCTATTGACTGTTTATATCGTCCTTGTGTCACAGCCAGCATTTTCGTGGCCAAAGACACGGACTTGTCAGGACATGGACTAGTCAGACCAATGGACTGTTTTCATTGTCTCTATCAGATTAGCACACCATGGAAGTCCCTACGCTTTTCACTAAGCATTAGGGATTTTGCTCTTACTTTTTAAAAAAAAAAAGTTATTTATTTATTTAATGCGAGTACACGGTTGCTGTCTTCAGACACACCAGAAGAAGGCATCAGATCCCCATTACAGATGGTTGTGAGCCACCATGTTGTTACTAGGGATTGAACTCAGGATCTCTGGAAGAGCAGTCAGTGCTCTTAACTGCTGAAGATTTTGCTTACCTAAATGAGTGAAAAACTGTCTTTGTATTTTGTTTTTGTTTGGAACAGGACACTTGGTAGCAAGTTTCGCATTCCAAGGTTATGAAGGCAGCCCGGAATGGTTCGGAGTCAGTGATAAGAACGTGATTGTCTGTTCAACTGTATCCTCTCTCTTGCTCTTTAGCATGGAGGGCTGCCATCTGCAGAGATTTCAATACAACCTAGAAGAGATCTTGAGACTATGGGTGGTAAGTTTGGAATGTTTTCCCACCAGTGAGGTTTTAAAAAAGTAGATTTACATTTTTTTTTTTAAACTTCACACTGTTGGGGTGTGCGTGTGTGCATTGGCACGTGCATGAGCACTTGCAGAGGACAGAGGCTGACTTCCTGGAGTTAGTCTCTCTCTTTCCACCTTTACATGGTCAGAGCACCAGTCTTGCTCAGCAAGTGCCTTTACCTGATGGACTGTCTCCTAGCCCCTCTCCCTGTCTTTTGATCTGACATTGACTCCAGCCTTCTTACATTTGGGTGTTCTTTGAAGGACCCTGTTTATGTCATCGTCACCTTTATTGACGGCTCTTTGGAGGTGTACACATGGGAGGAGAGAAGCCTACTGCTCAGGAGGTGTTATCGGCTGACAAACAGGAGATGTCTGCCACCTCAATAGTAAGCTCTGCTTCTTAACTTAAACTAGACATTAATTTTCAAACATTTCTGAGGCTGGAGAGATGGCTCAGCAGTTAGGACCACTGGCTGCTCTTCCAGAGGACTTGGGTTCAATCTCCAGCATC
>NW_021611040.1:0-2594 GCF_004785775.1 Grammomys surdaster | reverse complement strand
AATCAATTGTGTAATAACCAATTCTGTCAATATCTTTATTTAAAAACCAAATCTGTCAATATCTTTATCTGAAAACCAATTCTGTCAATATCTTTTTTTAAAAAGCAATTCTATCCATATAATTTGTTAAAAAATTCTCTCAATATCTTTATTTAATAACCAATTCTGTCAGTATTTATATTCAATAACCAATTCTGTCAATATATTTATTTAATAACCAATTCTGTCAATATCTTTATTTAATAACCAATTCTATAAATATCTTTATTTAAACACTTATTTTGTCAAAATTTTTTGAAAAAACATTTCTGTCAATATGTTTATTTAATAAACAATTCTGTCAATATCTGTATTTAAAATCATATTCTATCTATATCTTTATTTAAAAACCAATTCTGTCAATACCTTTTTTTAAAAAACATTTCTGTTAATATCTTTATTTAATAACCAATTCTATCAGTATCTTGATTCAATAACCAATTCTGTCAATATATTTATGCAATAAACAATTCTGTCAATATCTTTATTTAAAAACCAATTCTCTCTCTATGACTGATGACTATTGATATTTCAGCTTTATTCATTTCTGCTTTCCCATGAACTCTAACAGATGACTATTGATTAATAAAGTTCATTTGTTTCTGATTTACTATTATCCACGAATGCTGAATATTGATTATTCATGTTCATTTATTTCTGACTTACTATTATCTATGACTGATGACTATTGATATTTCAGTGTTATATATTTCTGATTTCCTATTAACTATGATATATGACTGTTGGTTGTTCATGTTCATTTATTTCTGAATTACTATTATCCACAAATTGTTATTATTGATTATTCATGTTCATTTATTTCTGACTTACTGTTATCTATGACTGATGACTACTGATATTTCAGCTTTATATATTTCTGATTTATTATTAACTATGACTGATGACTATTGATTATTTATGTTCATTTATTTCTGATTAACTATTATCGACGAATGGCGAATACTGTTTATTCCTGTTCATTTATTTCTGACTTACTATTATCTATGACTGATGACTAATGATATTTCACATTTGTATATTTCTGATTTCCCATGAACTATGACTGATGACTATTGATTATTCATGTTCATTTATTTCTGTTTACTGTTATCTATGACTGATGACTAATCATATTTCACCAATAACCACAGTACAATAGTAAAATAATAATAACCGTAAAAAGTATGACGTCACATGATAGTAATCATAAAAAAAAACAACAGTGTGGGTTATAAAATGTAATGGAATGAATATAATAACAAGAATAATAACAAGAATAATAACAATGACAATAATAATAACAATAATAATAACAATAATATAAATAATAACCATAAAAATACGATGTCACACAATATGAATAATAATAACAAACAACAGTATCGAGAATAAAATGTATTGCAATGACAATAATAGTAACAATAACCATAGAATGATATTGAAATAATAATAACGTAATAATAACCGTAAGAAATATGATGTCACATAATATTCATAATAATGAGAAATAATAGTGTCGATTATAAAATGTAACTGAATGAAAATAATAACAGTAATAATAATAACAATGATAATAATAATAACAATAATAATAACAACAACAATAATAACAATAATAATAGTAACAATAACAACAATAATAATAACAATAATAACAATAATAACAATAACAATAACAATAATAAAACAATAATAATAATAACAATAGTACGATTGTAAAATAATAACCATAAAAAATATGACGTCACATAATATTGATAATAATAAGAAATAACAGTATTGATTATAAAATGTATTGGAATTGCAATAATAACAATAATAATAACAATAATCATAATAAAGATAGTACGATAGTAAAATAATAATAAGATAATAATAACCATGAAAATACGACGCCCCATGACATTAATCATAATAGGAAACAACGGTATTGATTATAAAACGTGCTGGAATGACAACAATAACAACAACAACAACAGTAACAACAAAAAGATAGTAAAATGACAATAAGATAATAATAACTGTAAAACTATGAAACGATGTCGATGACGTTGATAAAACGATGACGCGACAGTAAAACGGTCTCAATAACAACGTAGTCTTCACAGGAGAGAGCGGCAGTAATAATAACGAAACGCTGACAGCGATGTGGGAATGACGTCACGTAACACGGATAATAATGAGAAACAACAATATTGATTATAGAATGTAATGTGGTGTCATAATTATAACAATAATAATAACAATAGCAATAATAATAATAGCAATTATAATAACAATAACAATAATAACATTAACAATAATAATAACAATGATAATAACAATAACAATAATAACTATAATAACAATAATAACAATAACAACAATAATAACAATAATAATAACAATAACAAAAATAATAACAATAATAACAATGATAATAACAATAATAATAACAATAACAACAATAATAACAATAAGAATAACAAAAACAATAATAATAACAACAATAAAAATAACAATAACAACAATAATAACATTAACAATAACAATAGTAAAAATAATAATAACAATAA
>NW_021611039.1:0-1203 GCF_004785775.1 Grammomys surdaster | reverse complement strand
CTTTGTATTTCTTTCTTGTGTCCTCCCACTAAGAGCTGGAAATCATGGTCCTCCTCCTGTCTCGGTCTCTCAAGTGCTAGATTACAGTGTCTTTGCCTTGTCTGTCCTGGGAACTTGCTCTGTATACTAGGCTGGCTTTGAACTCACGGGGAAGATCCAGCCTGCCCCTGCATGCCTCCAATCCCAGCACTCGGGAAGCAGAGGCAGGTAAATCTTTAAGTTTGAGGCCAGCCTTGTCTGCAATGTGGGTTCCAGGACAGCTAGTCCTACACAGAGAATCCCTACCTTGAAAAAGAAATTTTGAAGGTTTTTCTCCCTCTTTTAGTAGAATCGTCTCAACGCCATTTATTTTGGCCGATCCTTTTTCCAGCGACTAGTAACGCCATTCCCATTATAAAACGAGTTCCCTTGAGTTTGTTTTCAGTTAGGGCTAACAATCTTTATTTTCCTCCAAGCGGAGATGCTTTTCTCCGAGCCTCTTTCTGGACTACCTTTCCCTTGTTCTTCAGTTCGCAGCTCGGCAGACAGCTCTCTCATATCTCCATTGTCTCTAGGCCCTTTGCGCTCCTCCACTCTGAAGGGCCTGTAGAACCCAGGGCCATTAGAATCTTGCCATTGCTAGACTGTTGCTAGGACGGTTGCCGTGGAGACTTCTGAAAGGAGCAACCTTCGAAGTCCTAGTGACTAAATAAAGTTGGTGCCAGCGTCGCCCGGGGGTGCGTCACTGGACTGATGACTACTGACACTTCAGCTTTATTTATTTCTTTTATCCATGGACTAATACTGACGACTATTGATTATTCATGTTCATTGATTTCTGATTTACTATTATCGATGAATGGTGAATAGTGATTATTCAGGCTCATTATTTCTGACTTACTATTATCTATGACTGATGACTATTGATACTTCAGTTTTATTTATTTCTGATTTCCCATGATCTATGACTGATGACTATTGATTATTCATGTTCATTTATTTCTGAATTACTATTATCTATGACAGATGACTATTGATATTTCCGCTTTATATATTTCTGATTTCCTATTAACTATGACTAATTACTGTTGGTTATTCATGTTCATTTATTTCTCCTTTACTCTTATCCACTAACCGTGAATATTAATTATTAATGTTCATTTATTTCTGACTTACAATTATCTATGACTGATGACTACTGATATTTCATCTTTATTTATTTCT
>NW_021611038.1:0-3144 GCF_004785775.1 Grammomys surdaster | reverse complement strand
CCCTCCCTCCCTCCCTCCCTCCCTCCCTCCCTCCCTCCCTCCTCTGTGTGTATGTGTGTTTGTGTGTGTGTGTGTAGGTGCATGCCTGCCGGTGTAGCTGGAGGACATGTATATCCTTATCATGATCCAACTTAAATCTTGAGACAGGGTCTCTCTGAATCTGCAGCTCACCAATTCCCCTAGCTTGACTAGCCAGCAAGCTGTCTCCACCTACACAGCACTGGGCTGCAGCCTGCATTTTTAAAGTGGATTCTAGGCCCCCACCTTAAGTCCATATACTTGCAAGGAGAGCACTTTACCAAAAGAGCCATCTCTCTAGCCCCTCTGCGAGGTTTGTTCTGTTGGTGTAGCCACTCTTTGTATTTCTCTAATCACACCTAAGCTTAGGGTCCCCAAATGCTTAATGCTGGTTTTCTTTGTTTCCTCGCAACAGTAAATTGGGTTTCTTATGAAGGGTTAATAGAAATTTTACTTCTAGCAGACTAACAGTAAAAATAGCCAGGAGAGCAGGTCAGCTAGTTCTGGGGCTTTGTGCTACAAGAACAAGAACTTGGCTAACCACAGAGTAGATGATGTAAATGATATGGTTGAATAAGATTGAGCCTTGAGAAAAAAAGACCTATACTTCCCCATGATTGTTCCTCGAACTCTGTCATATGCTGAGTAATGGGCTGACACTTTCCCCATGATTGTTCCCTGAACCCTGGCACTTTCCACAGTTACCCCACCCCACTCCCCCTGTGATGTGTTTCTTTTTTTTAAAATATACTACTCTCCCCAAGCTGGGATTCCAGCTCCTCTGCACCTGCGTGGGTTATGGGGTCTCGGCCTCAGTGCAATGATTGAAATATACCTCTTGCTGTTGCATCAAGATCGGTGTCTCTGAGTCTTTTGAGTGGTCGTGAGTTCTTGTTACTTGAGTGGGGGTCTCCCCTCCCTGGGGGCCTTTCACTTGCTCAGTTTACAGTTTGGAGTTAATTGGACAAACTGGACAAACTGGACAAACCAAAACTTCATTTGTGAGGCTCATTACTGTTTTATATTTGGTTGGTTGGTTGGTTGGTTGGTTGGTTGGTTGGTAGGTTTTTCTTGTTTCCTTTGTGGGTTGGTTTTTGTTTGTTTGTTTATTTGTTTTGTTTGCACCACTGAAGATGAAATAATAGCTTTCCCATGGTACTCTACCACTGGTACATCTTCAGCCAATCTTTAGTTCTGAATGTTGGGTGAAACTTCATCTGAATGTGTTTTAGAGAAAACTACAATTACTGTGAAACATAAAATTATCCCCCTATGTTATAGGGTCTATAGAGATCTGATGCCCTATTCTGGCCTCTTTAGACACCAGGCACACATGTGGTGTGCCTAAATATATGCAAGCAAGACACCCAAACACAGAAGACATAATTTAAAAATTAAATCTCTAATTTGCTTTTTATTTTCATCTTTATTTATTTTGACTTAATTTTTGTGTGTTACCTGATAAAGATCCAATAACTTTTTACATTCATGTAGAAATCTATGTCCCACCATTCTTTACTGAAGACTGTATTTTCTCTCTGTAACTCTCATGACACATGCCAGTGTTTCATAAGACTATTTTATGTCAAGGAATATGTGATATATAATAATATATGCTTAATGTATACGCTAACAATTAGACACAGGTGCAAAATATGTAGGCATCAATTAATGTTATTTTCCTTGTGTTCTTGTGTTTATCTAGTATCCTTGTTTCAGTGACCAATTTTTCTGTATTCCTATACCAAATCTATAACAGGACTGGTGGAATTCAAGATATCATTGAGGATATCATAGATACTTGCATCCCCCAGTCGGAGTACCAGAATACTGAAATAATGGTCCCTACAAAAGTGGGAATTTCCACTCAGAAATCTCATTCTGGAAGAGGGAAACAGCCTCAGCCAGAGGGAGAAGTTGCAACTCTTAACAACTTGTCTGACCATTGTTCAGGATGAGAGTAAATCCTGTGTCAATTATAGGCCAATGGACATAGAACCACACCTTCACTGAGACTCTTTAGATGTTTATATTCTTGACAATTTTATTTAACTTGAATTTTACTTCAGAATCCTGAAGGGAATGAATGACATGCTGTCAGACACATTGTAAATAAAACTGCCACCCACTTTCAGGACATTGGAATATTCAAAGTCTAATTACAGGCCATAGACAGAGCATCTCTGCCAGTTTGGCACAATGGCCTCTTTGGTGGAGTCTATTAGTGGCTCTTGAAGTTTTGGCTCAGTGTGCCTGCCCAGAAGAACAAAGATGTGGGTAGATGGAAGTCCAACTGCGAACTTCATACCAGACGAGGACTGTGGATAGTGTCTGTTACTTTCAGCACTCTGGGTCTTTACTTGGTCTTTTCTCTCATCCTTTGGACAATTCCAGTCCATGCATAACCTCCATGAACATGTGTAGAATACCCTGACCGATTCATTTGAAGGAACTTTCAAATCCAAGCCACCAGAAACCCAGTTTCTTAAAATAATGAAGTTATTTTGGTTGTTTTTTAAAGATTTATTTTATGCTGTGAGTACACTGTAGCTGTCTTCAGACACACCAGAAGAGGGCATCAGATTCCATTACAGATGGTTGTGAGCCACCATGTGGTTGCTGGGAATTGAACTCAGAACCTCTGGAAGAGCACTCAGTGAGTGCTCTTAATCACTGAGCCATCTAACCAGCCCTGAAGTTACTTTTTAAGTGGTAGAAATATTATCAAGCAATTCCACAATATTTATTTTAGAGCTTTATTAACTGACAGATAAAACTGGTATATTCTCAATGTTAATTCTAGCCTCCATATGGTAACGCTGCAAACAAATTAGAAATTTACTGCAGTGTATAAACAATGTCTTACTATGAAATAGGGAGCTAGGGGTGTGGTGGAGAGAAGGCTCAGTGCTTTAGAGGACCTGGGTTCAATTCCCAGCACCCACATAGCAACTCAAAACTGTCTTTAATTCCAGTTTCAGGGAACCCAACATCCTCATACAAACAGGCAGGCAAAACATCAATGCACATTAAACAATAGAAATGCTATTCCCAAACTTTTATATAACAGGGAACCTACACACACATACACACAAATACACACACACACACACACATACAGACACA
>NW_021611037.1:0-2161 GCF_004785775.1 Grammomys surdaster | reverse complement strand
TCTGAGCCACTTTGTTTCAGCACAGAGACAAGCACTGCTCTGAGGATGGCTCACTTGTAGATTGGATCTAGACTCCATCTGTGTATTTGAGAGCTTGGACTACCTGAGATACTACCACAGCTTCAATTGTGCCATGAAAGAGGCATAGGAGTCTTCCAGAGTGAGAGTCACAGGGAGCCACAAGTGTCCCCAGGATATATGGACAACAATGACAAAGATACAGTGGAAGCAGACCAACAGTCGCCAGGTTTGCTCAAGAAGAAAGGAGTGGAACCTGAAACCTGTGATGGTGGAGACTGCCCTGACAAGGATCCTGCTTCTGACAGTACCAGGCATCTTGGGTGCTGGGATGTGGGGCAGTGAACTATGAGAAAAAGCCGGATGTCTGGTAGAATGAACTTTAGAACCCTGGAACCCTGGTTAAACCACTGAGACTTAAGGCATTCAAGCTCTTCCTAGGCCTCTGGCTCTCTCAGCTTCAGCCCTGCAGAGTCCCTCCCACAGAGAGGCCCATGGTCATCAAACACGCAGGAGCAGCACCATCGTGCAGAGGATGCATTCCCAAGCTCTTAGACCAAATCAATAGGGGTTACCTGCTGCCAGACCTTAACCCACCCCAAAACTGTATCTATGGGCCAATCTCAGTAGTAAAGGTATGTGAGACACTTCCTGTTGTCTGATTTCTTCTGTTGCCGTCCCACTCCTCTTAGCCTGCCAGCCAGTGCCTCTGCGGGGCACTTCAAATAGCTGTAACACTTTTCCCCTCTCCTCTGCCACTGAGACATGGTTGGTGGCAGAGACAGCAGAGAATTCTCACTGTCTGTACTCCATCCCTCCCGACCTCCCGAGGACAGAGGCAGCCTGTCATCAGCTAGGTCAGAGATCTTCGTGGGACCCATCTGGAGAAAAACCCACACTGGTCATGGCTTCAAAGGGCTTTTACCAGAAGAAGAAGAAGTCAAAAGTCGACCCAGAACACTGCTTGGTGCCCATGAGCCCTGATGCTTGCTAAGATTCCATGTTTTCTGGGTATCTTATGATTCAGCACATATGAGAACCAGGATGCCTAAGGTCCCCTGACAACTTCCTTTAAAACAAACCAGCACTTAGACCTGTAACCAACATTAGGAAATATTAGTGAATCCCTATCTGTGTCCACTCCACCCTTCACCTTTTCCTTTGGGCCATTTCAAAATGAACACAAATTTCCAGCTTTTTGAAAAAACACTTTTATTAAGAAATATGTAAACAAATTAAAAAGAAAACAATGGCTGCAAGGACACAACCTTTGCTGGAATTACAAGTCTCTGTAGAGTTTGATTTGTTTTTAGGCTGGGGTAGCTGATGATGCAATCTTGTCTTTTTCTGGGGTCCTTTCCAGCTTTTCAACACCACCTTCTATTTTCTGCTTTGCTGATGCTTTCACTATTTCTGTTCCTTCTACTTTAGAGATTTTCACTGAAGACTCAAAATCTTTACAATATTTTTTCAGTTTTTCTCTTTCATTTCTCTCCTTTGCTATTGAGTACTTTATTTTTCTCAGGTTTCTTGTCCTTCTCGTCCTAACTGGCTGGCATTTCTGACTTGATGTCTTTGGAACAGTCCCTTTTTACCTTGTCCTCCTTAAGGTCCTGGTGTTCTTTTGCAGATTTAGAGTGGGCTTTCCTAGGGGTTCCAGTGACCCTACGAATTCTGCGTACCCTTTGTAGTACTTCTCATACCACTCTATGTATTTCCTCTCGATTCCTGGTAGCATTCTATCTCAAATTGGTCTCTAAAGTCAACACTCTGCCCATGAGAAGCTTTGATGTCATAAGGTATTGGAACTTCTCTGTATCTATTAAAATGCTCACACTCTGTTTCTCCTTGAGGTACATTACATTTAGTGGGAGACTATCCCCTGAATGTTGGAGGAGATGTGGAACTTCAGTGGTATCCTCTATAGGGAGGTGACCTTGACCTAGATCGGTGGTATCCATGAGATCTGGAACTTGAACGGTAATTGTGGCTCTTGCCTCTGCCTCTGCCTCTCCTATGGTATGGGGGTGATGGTGAATAGGAGCGAGAATGTGAGCAGCTGAAGGACCTTGAGTAAGGGTGTGATCTTGTTGAAACAGACCTTGACTTTGAGTAAGTGGATGAACTTCTTGAATAAGATGAT
>NW_021611036.1:0-3535 GCF_004785775.1 Grammomys surdaster | reverse complement strand
AATTAAATTTCAGTTCAAACACAGACTCGGTGAAAATTGAATTTCTCTATTATCCCGATGCCTAGAGAGCCTCAGGATGATTCCTCAAGAGAACCCAGCAGGGGCGATGCCCCATCACCTCAGAGAGACAGCACAGGAAGACGTACATGAAAGTCTGTGCGGTCTGGACTTTTTCATGTGAGCAGTGTGCAGTGTGCATGGGCTTCGTTGCTTTGTTTTATGCATGTGATGTGTAGCCCACCGTGTTCCAACGTGCTACAAGAGCTTCTGCCTCATGGTGTATTTTTGCCATGCCACACATACGCCAAATCTATGATAGTAACATCTACGGCCCTGTTGTTCTCTTTTATGCCATCTTCTCCTTCTGAACCCCCTTTCCCCTCTACTAACCTGTCTTACTTCTATGGCTTTTTATTGTTTTGTTAAATAAGCTTATTTGGGGCTTCCTGAATGACTGTAGGCTGTGGAACACTTGCTGAACAAAGATTATCACACCAGTGGCTACATCACTGAAGAAAATGCCTGTCCAGCCTCCACAGAGGGTAATCCAGAGTCTACCTGCCACCTAGCATTCCATATTCAAATGTGCTCTCTGTTAAACACCAGCCCCTGGAAGTCAGGTTTTCTCTTTGTCTGCCTTGGAGTGCCTTATTTTCCTATATGGAGATGCTCGCCACTTCCCCAAGGCTAGAAAAGACTGAGCACAAGAGAATCCTGGATCTGGAACCCCCAGGTCTGTGGGGCTTTCTCATGGCTGCTTTGACCTTCACATCTGCCCCTGGCTAAGTGGAAGGGGTGCCTCTGTTGATGTCCTGGGATCTCACAGCTTGTGGCCAGCTGCTGTGCCCCAACACACTATGAATGAAGACATTGTTTCTACTCGTCTCCTCAGAGGTTCCACGCCTTGCTCCATTTCCAGAACCATGTCTGGGTCTCGGGCACAGCTCGGTGGTTTGGTGAGCAGGCCTTCACCTGCAGAAGACATCAGCGGCTGTGCCTGTGTGGACGCTTCCAGAACTCTGCTCTGCTCAGCGAGGGGATGCTGGTTGAGAGACCTCTGTTCATGCATTACATGCAGAGCCACATGTGCCCCAGGACAGTCATGAAGTACAGGCCAACACAAACATAAACTTGCTGGAACATGGCATGAGCTTTTTGCATTTTATTCCTAGGACTCTGAAGTGTGGTTCTCAAGTGTGAACTCTGCAGATGACAGTTTCTTGTCATGATGTCAAAATGTTGGGCGCACCTAAATTCTCCACACCCAATCCTCTGGCCATCTTGTCAAATCCTTCTAAGACTTGATGATTAGTTCCATTGTGTGTGTGTGTGTGTGTGTGTGTGTGTGTGTGTGTGTGAGAGAGAGAGAGAGAGAGAGAGAGAGAGAGAGAGAGAGAGAGGCAGAGAGAGTGAGAGAGGCAAAGACAGAGACAAAGAGACAGAGGGAGAGAAGGAATACTTTCCCCTACACTCCCCAGACGGTGGGACACATAAACCTTCGCTCACATTTTTTCACAGTGGGTATCCAGCTATTTGATTACAGGGTCTACAGGGACATTCTCCAGATATCCAGCACAGGGAGAGCAAAGTGATAGTCCTGCCTACCTTCATAGCAGGGACGCTGTGTTTGAATTTAAAGGTCGTCCTTGGTGACTTTGCTGGCTTGCAACAAGCCCTTGGAAGAGTGACTCTTTGGCAGATTGTATTCCAAGCAAACAACCTTTGTGTCAACTCACCTTTGTGGAGCCATGATTGTTCTGGGTGAAAGAGGGGTGCAGTACCTCAGAAGAGGCCCAACTGCGAGACCAGAGCAGCTCTTTTGATTAATGTGGCCAGTTAAGCTAAACAAAGAGATCAGCCATTACGAGGTAAAATCAGCCGTCCCAGAAGCCCCCATGAGACCTGTTTCTGGATTCAAAACAAATTAAATATCCAGGTTGAGGGGGTGGGGTGACCGTGAATTGGGGAAAGGCACTGCAGAAAACAGGCCCCATTCTTCAGTGCTGTGAAACAGAAAATAGGTCATATTTTAGAAAAATCCAGTTAGCATTATGTATCTGTAACATACAAAACCATCTTACCTGACATTACCATCTTACAATCACACTTCGGTCGGCGTGTCCATCTCTAGAAGCACGGTCGTCATTGGAGGGGGAGGGGTGATCCCTCAAATCTTCACTAGAGGTTGGGAAAGATTAAGGAACACTTAGATGCCTGTAGGAGCTGTTAGGACCATCCAAGGTAGCCTCCTTGATTTAGGAAGAGACTGTAAGGCTTTGAGTCAATTTCTTTGCAGCAGAGATGTCAGCATTCCAGGAAAAGACTGGCAAACAGCACCGATACTTGTCACGGAGCACTGTGGGTAGCACCCAACTTGAGGAGGATGATGTTTCCATTCTGTTGTGAGACAGGAAAGGCTCAGCAGGGAAGACTCATAGTTGACGGGCAGGGAGTAGTTATGCCTTCCAACTCCACTTTTCTGCTGAGCTGACCCACGGAGGCAAAGCTGCTCATCCTCAAACATCGACGAGTGTGTCTTAGAAGATGCGAGTGTGGTAAGGTCAGCCACATGCTTGACCTGGGGAAGAGTTGGGAAGTTTCTGCGTTATAGTTTTCTCAATTTTAACCAAATTCTTCCTCAAGTACTCATTAGCTTCAGTGTCAGTGTGTGTCTGTGTGTGTGTGTGTCTGTGTGTGTGTGTCTGTGTGTGTGTCTATGTGTGTGTGTGTCTGTGTGTGTGTGTCTGTGTGTGTGTGTCTGTGTGTGTCTGTGTGTGTGTGTCTGTGTGTGTGTGTCTGTGTGTGTCTGTGTGTGTGTGTCTGTGTGTGTGTCTGTGTCTGTGTGTGTGTGTCTGTGTGTGTGTGTCTATGTGTGTGTGTGTGTGTCTGTGTGTGTCTGTGTGTGTGTGTCTGTGTGTGTGTCTGTGTGTGTGTGTGTGTCTGTGTGTGTGTGTCTGTGTGTGTGTGTCTCTGTGTGTATGTTAGTAGAACACGATAGCTTAAGTAGCTAATTCATCATAACAACTGGACGAGTATGTGTTCAAGTTGGGCATCCCCCAGCTTGAGGTTGCCTCATCTTCTTCTGCATCTTAATCATATTCCTCACATCTTTGAGTCAAATCCTCGGGAGAGTTAGCGTGATCTGACCATGCTTCCTAGACCCTTGTATTTCCCCTTGACTCTGACAAGGCAAAGGTCTCTTCCTAAGTTTTTGAGGTAAATGCCAAGCTGCATCACCAGGTAAAAGGATTAAAACCTAGGGATCTGGGGGTGTAGCTTGGTTAGTAGAACACTTATCTAACACACAGCAAGTCCCAAGTTCAGGCCCAGGCAACTCCTCTCACTCTACCTCTGGTCCCAGCATTTGGGAAGCAGAGGCAGAAGGATCAGGGTTTACAATGTTTCTCAGTTTGAGAACAGACTTTCCCTGTATTCTCTAAGCCCTGCCTTTTATTTGTTACACACAATTATTATGAGAAAAAGTAGGAGAAAGTCTCGGGGGGGAAGAGAGAGAGGGAGAGGGAGAGGGAGAGGG
>NW_021611035.1:0-1343 GCF_004785775.1 Grammomys surdaster | reverse complement strand
GTCAAGCTCCAGATAGAGACACCAAGTCCAGCAAACACCAGTTATAACCAGATGGCCAGAGACCAGTACAAGACCATAAGAAAAGAAGCCAATATATTTTGTATCTTCAGAACACATTTCTCCCACCACAGCAAGCCCCAGATACACTAACACACCTAAAAAATCAGGAAAGTGACCTAAAATCTTATGTCTTAAATAGAGTAGAATTCTTTAAGGAGGATATAAATAATTCACTGAAAGAAATACAGGAAAACACAGGTTAAAGAGACAGAAGCTCTTAGAGAGGAAACAAATAAATCCCTTAAAGAAATAAAATAAGGAAAATACAATCAAACATCTGCAGGAAGTGAACAAAGCAGTACAAGACCTATAACTGGCAGTAGAAACAATAATAAAAACACAAATGGAGGCAACCATTGAAATGGAAAGCCAAGAAAGAGGTCAGTATTTACAGATGCAAGCATCACCAACAGAATATAAGAGATAGAAGAGAGAATCTCAGGGGTAGAAGATACCTTAGAAGATATTGGTACAACTGTTGAAGAAAATTCAAAACATAAAAAAACTCCTAAACCAAAAATTCCAGGAGATCCAGGACCCAATGAAAAGACAAAATCTAACAATAATAGGAATGGAGGTCCTCAGCTCAAAGGACCCAACAATGTCTTCAACATAATTATAAAGAAACACTTCCCCAACCTTAAAATAGATGGCCGGAAATGTACAAGAAGCCTGTAGAACAACAAATAAATTGGACCAGAAAAGAAATCCTTCTTGTCACATAATAATTAAAATACTTAATACAGAGGACAAAGAAAAAAAAATTAAAAGATGCCAGGGAAAGGGGCTACGTATGAAATAATGGAAGACCTAACAGAATTACAGCAGATTTCTCAACAGAGACACTAAAAGCCAGAAGAGCCTGAACAGATGCCATGCAGACTCTAAGACAACACAAATGTCAGCCCAGGCTACTATACCCAGAAAAACTATCAATCATGATAGATGGAGAAATCAAAATTCTTTCAGGACAAACCCAGATTCAAACAATATCTGTCTTCCAACCCAGCTCTACCAAGGATTCTAGAAGGAAAACTTCAATACAAGGTGGGTACCTACACCAAATAAAAGACAAGTTATTAGTCATTTCACAATAAATGAAAAGGTGAGAATCAAGTGCACATAATGCCACTTACAAAAACAAACATAACAGGAACTAACAAGTATCTGTCTTTATTATCTCTCAATATTACTAGACTCATCTATAAAAATCATAAGCTAACACACTGGATACTGAAACAGGATCCATCATTTTGCTGCATACAAGAAGCACAGCTCAATAA
>NW_021611034.1:0-1609 GCF_004785775.1 Grammomys surdaster | reverse complement strand
ATGTCTCCTGAGTAGGAGCTGGAGGTCTGTGCACAGGAAGTGCTCAGGAGGCTCCAGGCAGCACTGCTCCAACTGAAGTAGCTGCAAAGAGTTCCAGTGCCTGCAGCTCCCTGCCCTCCTCTCCCCTGCCTGAGGAGGAAGATGAGGAACTGTACCTGCAGTCACTAGAGATAATCTCACACTACCTGTGGGATCATGTGACAAGCTCCAAGGAGAAGCAGCCTCTGGGGAAGGCCAGCAGTGCTGGACAGAGGGCTCTGGAGTACCTTATGGGGCTTGGGCAATGTCCTGGAGTACAACCACAAGATGGCCTTCCAGAGCATGCTTCAGGAACTGGATATTAAAAAGAAGAGGAAGTGGAGAGCTTTAGAGAAAGAACTGAAGAAGCCAAAGGGGTTTGCAACCCCATAGGAAGAACAACAGTATCAAACAACTAGACCCCCAGAGCTTCCAGGGATTAAACCACCAACCAAGGAGTACACATTGAGGGACTCAGTGCTTCAGCTGCATATGTAGAAGAGGATGGCCTTGTTGGGCATCAATGGAAGGAGAGGCCACCCATTCCCCAGTCTACAGGAATGCCAGGGCAGGGAGGGAGGAATGGGTGGGTGGGTGGAGGAAAACCCCCATTGTTAGATTTTTGGCGCAGCTTGAAACAGACAACAGCAAACCAGACAGTTCCATGAGGGGAGAGGGTTTATTCAGAGTAGAATGTGGGGAGAAAAACCAGAGGAATGGCGGAGAGGGGAGAGAGAGAGAGAGGAGAGAAGTGGAGGCAGGCCATGACCAAGTGGAAAGAGGGGGAAAATAAGGGAGAGGGGCAAGGGGCAGCGAGAACCTGCAGGCGAGGGATCAAGGGATCAAGAGAGTGAGGTGGGGGTAGGAAGCCCCTTTTACAGTGGGCAGGCCTACCTGGCTGTTGCCAGGTAACTGTGGAGGTGGAGTTTAGACAGAATACTAACACCCATAGGAGTAGGGAGTGAGTGGATGGGATAGGAGTATTCCAGGGGCAGGGGGAGGGGGACCCGAAAAGTGGATAACATTTGAAATGTAAATAGTGAAAATATTTAATAAAAAAAAAAGAAAAAGAAAAAATACCAAAAATGATGATAAAGCTTTTTCTCCAGTGATGGTCTGTTTTCAAAGATGGCATAACAAACTTGGGCTGGATTGTGACTTATTTCTTTTCATAATTTTGTGGCCACTTAAAGAGTATAAACCAAGAAAGGTGCATTGAACCATTAGCAGAAAGTATCACAGATGTTCTTGTGTGGATGAAACCAGACTCACTTGCCAAACAAAGGGACTGCGATGGGTTTGTAAAGTTCTTCCACATACATGACTTAGAAGGCATCATGAGAAATGTACTGCTGCCTTGTGCTTGTGTTGGAATAGGGATTGGTCTGACATATCTAATGAGATAGCCTTGTTCATGCAAAAGATAATATTTAAAATTCCAGCCACCAAACTACATGCTTCTGTGAAAACAGATGTATCTATGAAAGTGGACTAGAAGCTGTCCAGGATTTTAACAGTCCAGTCCTACTGTAGCACCATTGCAAAAAGAAAGTGGTTACAGAATCGTGGCTAATGAAAATAAATACATGAG
>NW_021611033.1:0-1108 GCF_004785775.1 Grammomys surdaster | reverse complement strand
ATCAACCACAGAAATGTTTTATCAAAAGGCACTGCCTGCCATGAACTGAACATCAGGCAATGGATTGCAATGTATTTCAGTGAATGTCTGCACAGATACTAATACTGGACAGGATAGGTGTTGAATCTGTGTAATTCCAGGCATTAATGGATTCTTCAGATGACAGGAATCACAGCAAGTTTGAAGAGATTTTATCATACAATAATATATGGGCAAAAGAGTGAATGTTCAATTTGTGACTCAATATTGCATGTGAGATTGGTCTTCCTTAGACTAGACAATGGAAGGTACAGTGTCCCATGATTCAACTCAAAGTCTGAATGACATGGGACAGTTTTGACTTTCTCAACTTTTACTATGGAAGTTCTGATGAAACCCATTATCATCATTGCCAATTGTGTCTTACATGTGGCTGTTGACACATGGTCTGGCCCAAGCTGCTCAGGAGAATACTGTCTCTGGAGTGTTTTCCATGGATATGAGTGAAATCATGACACCTGAGGGTGAAGAACATGATCTTCACAACATGTTTTCAGAAATGTTTTGATCAAAAGCCTCCAGACCTCAGATGCAGAGCTCGAGGCCACAATTTTCAAGATGTATCGAGGGACTATGACACAGGATGAGTGGAAAGGAACTGTAGAATATAATGAAGTGGATTCTCAGACAGCAATAGCCTTAAAACAGACAACTAGGTGTAAATGTGTGTGTGATGTTTGTCTGCAAAAGAAACAGATTTCATAAGTGCTCCGTCTTAGATCATAGCAGACATGAAGAAGCTGTATGCTTTCACTATTTCCTTCTTGTTCCTGAAGTTTTATCTCATCTTTTACAGTTTGACTGATCCCAGTTGTTTTTGGAGGATACAGAGTACTGAAGATAATGATGGAGATTAGCGAAGTGACTGTGGTTTGGGACTTTTTCCCGAAGACGGACCTCTAGGAGAAAATTATTATAAACATCTCATTGATTATAGGTAAGTCATTTTTTCCTGCTTCAATGTCAGTAATTAAAAATATGTAGTTGCATATACAAACTGTGGAATTCTGCCCTGTTTTTCTCATTGTAACATTAGGAATGAATGAATATTATGTAGCACATCAATCCC